>NC_037644.1:7710585-8013085 GCF_003254395.2 Apis mellifera | reverse complement strand
GACAAATTAACAAGTCTTTATAAGAATTTCACAACTGTTGTTACAATTAAAAATCAGTATCAAAGTGAATCGGTTTAAACAAAGAGATCATAATATTTATAAAACTAATATTTTTTTATTACAAATATTTTATTATAACTTTTTTTTTTAATTTAAGAGTATTTTCTATAATTATTTGATATTATCTTTTGTGTTAATAATTTGTTAAAATTACTTTTTTATTAATTATTAAGGATTATTATTATTTACAAGATATTTTATATGCAATTTATTGCATTGGATCTGCACTTAATAAGGAGTAATGTTTAGCAATAGAAACAATAGAAACATCGATTTTATTCAATTTATTGTTAAGAATTTAAAGCGATCATTTTGATCATGTATAATTTTTTGTATATTTTTAACAAAAATTAATTATCTTTTCGAATCATATATATTTTTTTCATTACTTTTACAATCGATTATCTACTTTTTACAAAATGTTTTGTGTGTATTACAAAAAATGAACGATCAATTATTGTATACATAATTTTTACAGCTGATATAATTAATGTGCTTAATTTCAAATTTTGTATACACATCTATAATAGTTCAAATTGATTTTAAATGATTATAAAAAAAATTTATCTTAATAAAATAAATAAATGAAACATTTTATTTTTTTTCTTTATTTATGTTTTATCACATCTTTTTAAATAAAAAGATTGGTGAAAAAGAAAGGAACAGGAGTCTAGCGAATAAATTTATAATATTCCGAGAGAAAAGATCTCAAAATCAAAAAAAAAAAAATAACAAATGTTGCCGAAAAATGCGTTTCTTCAATTTTGCTTGTTTATTTTTTCAATATTATTTATCTATTTATCCAAAATTGTTTATCCAAACCGTAGTTTGTAATCGATCTTTTGAAATCTATTTGTATGGATATCAATAATCGCAATTTTCCTGGCCAACATCGAATATCTCGAGGAATTGTGGAACTTCCGTTTGGATCGGAAATACGACGAAACGATCCCGTGTTATATTTGAAATTTCCCGTCGATAAGTATGCGTACACACTTAACATCACGTAAACGGTCGTACGTAAGTAGTTTCTTGTCTATCGTGCAATAATTGATATAGAGTGGTATAACAATTTTTTATATCGAAAGCGATTGTCACCGTTTTTCACGATTCTTTTTTATACTAACGTAGATTGAAATAAGAAATGTTAAATCTAATATGGCCTACATTTCGAATAGTGTAAAGTTAATATACATCAACTAACCATCATGATGGGATATATTTCTGATTGTGAATTCGATCGTAAACGGAGGCATCTTCATCGGGAGATTTATTTTCCCTTTCTTTTTCTAGGGAATTTTATGAAATCAAAGGCGCATGATCTTACGTTGAAAATTTCCCTATTGTCATTAATACATATATCAATTAGTTATTAAAATCCATTTAGCCTAGTTTTACGCCTGTTAATTATTATTATTATTATTATTATTATTATTATTATTATTATTATTATTATTATTATTATTATTATTATTATTATTATTATTATTATTATTATTATGGTTATCGTTAATAATCATTATTGATTTATTACTATTATGATATTATTCTTATTACTATTATTCCTATTATTATGATTATTGTTACTCGTTATTATCACGATCGAATTAAAAAAAAAAAATAAATAAATAAAAATAATATGCTCTATACTCAGTATCTGTGTCGAAAACACCTATACATATACATATTAATGATTATTGCTATACTATATGACTAAACTCCGCTACAGTAAGAAACACCAACACTATTACTCCCCCCTTGTCCCATCGATTGAAAAAATAAATGACGTCGTTCGATAGATCCATAGTAAGATTCACGAATTATTCGAAATTATTGTTATAAAAACATGGTTAAAAACATCCATACTTATCGAAATTTCGCCTAATGTGAACGACGTCGATCCCATGAATTTTGTACGTATATTGCCTCTCTAATTTCATTTTTTCAACAAGCAACAAAAAAAATAAAATAAAATAAAATAAAATAAATAAATAAATAAATAAATAAAAGAAAACCGATACGAATTTTTTAGAAAATTTGAAAGATAGAGAGAAAGAGCGGGAGAGAGTGAGAATGAGAGAAAGAGAGAGAGAGAGAGAATAAAGGAAAGAGAAATAATAGTCGATTCTTGCATTGTGCATAATGAACGTGTGTGTATGCGTTCATGTGTGAGACAATGAGAAAGATTGATGAAACGCATTGTATTCATCCCTTGATACATACCTATTTATTTGTACATTATTTTACCGAATAAACGTGCATCTTTTGCATCCTTAAATTTAGAATTAAAATATTTTATTTATCCTTGATGTATCAATCGATTTTTTTTTATAAAAATTAAAAAATAAATATGATTTAAAAAATTATATTTAGGTATTTATTTATACATAGATATAAATCAAAAGCTTTTTGAATATATTATAAAAAATTTTATTAAAAAAGCTTTTTGAATATATTATAAAAAATGTAAAAAAATATTTTGTAAAATTAATAAAAATAATTTTCGAGAGGGGTAAAAAGATACGCATTTGGCGGGAAAAAGATATTTACAGATAACATATAATGTTTTGTAAGAAGAGATACATTCACAGATAATTTCTTTTTTGATAATAATGATAATAAATCTAAAACGATATTTAATGCAGTTCAAGTGACACGTATAGATCAAATCTTATTAAAAAAGAAAATAATTATTAACTCACAGATTAATCTATTATAAATATATCAATTAATTTTTAGTAATTGATAAATATAAAAAAATTATCGTGTTCGATATAATAATGTGATAATCCAAAATCAAATTAAGAAAGATTGAAAATTATATTATCAAAAAATATCAATCATTTCATATATATATATATATATAAATAATTTATTATAAAATGATTAAGATATCATCAATAGATTAATTTGGCTAAGACAAAGACAATTATCTATATTAAAACATATAATAATATATGTAATAATAAATTTGAACATTATTTATAGATAATTTATTTATTAATAGATAGTTTTAATTTATTTATTAATAGATAATCTTATCTAGATAGTATTAGATTATATTTAACCTCTCCAAATTTTATTTTTAATATATCTATTACTGCATTTTATCTTTTAATTTTTTATATATTTGATAGTATCTAATTTTCAGAAAACAAATTTAATCTTTGTTTTATATTTATTTAATCTTTCGTTAAAAAAGGAAAAAGAAATTGAATATTCGAATTTGATGTTTAATTATTATTTAATTATTACAGTATTATTTAATTAAATATAGAAATTCAATTTGATATATCTATTTCATCTGTTTCTATTTTTTTGAGTTTTAAATTTATTTCATAAAAATAATCTTGAATACTTTGCGTTTTCATACATAAATAAATTCAAAATAAAAAGAGTAAGAATGGAAATCGATTAAAAATTTCTCCCACCAATTAAGTTTTACGACAATTCACTATAAATACGAGAAAAGAAATATCAAGCTTTCTCGTGGAATTTATTTAATAATGATAAGATTAATTTATTTATCTTATTATTTTTGGAATTAGCTTTAATTGCGTATGTGATAATTTTATTTTTTTATTTTCTAATTAATCTTACTATCACTTATCAATTCTCTAAATTATCAAAAAAATAAAAATAAATTATATCTAATGTATTTAATCCATTGAAAAAAAAATCTCGATTTTATCTTATTAAATTATTTTTATTATTTTATTTTATTACTATTATTATAAATATCATGCAATATAATATTATGAAGAAAAGTAGAGATTAAAGTGCATTTAGTCTTATAAGTAATAATTTTTCTTCATGAAATAACAGAAACACAGGACAAAGAATAGTGGCACAATGCGTAGAAAAGTGATCGTTCTTGGATTTTTACTATTCCAAATTTTGTATCAGGTAAAGTTAAGATTTTATTTGTACAATATGTATTTAAAAAAAGTAGCATAATTATTATATAATATATATATATAGGATATAAATTAATTATTACATCTTTAATTTGGAATAAATTAGACATATATAATTTTTATTTTAATATAAAGACTGCTTTATTAAATATTAAAGAAACATAAAATTATTCAAATATTTGTTCTTTATTTTTCTTTGTGAAAATGATTTTTCTTCATTTATCAAATAATTTAATTTTTTTAATTAAATTTTCACATAATAATGGCTTTATTTTATTTTATTTATAGCGATTTAACATTGTCTTTTAATATAATATAATTGTTTGACAATTGTTTTTGAATTATTAATAATAATATACTTACAACAAATCGGTATTTTATATATATGTATAAAAGAAATAAATAAAAGCAATATAATAAAAGAAAAATTTTATAAACACTTAATTTCATGAGAAGATCATACAATTTTTTAATTCTTTTAGGTTTTTTTTTATGAAATTTTATAAAAAACAAAGTTTAAATTAAATATATAAAATGAATTGTGTTTGTATGAAAAAAGTTTATTTAATGTTAATGCGTTTCATAATAAATGTTTTAATTTTTTAAAATTATTTTTATATTTTTTTTTATTTAAAGTAGAGAAATATTTCCAAAATTATGTTTTATGTT
This sequence comes from Apis mellifera, assembly GCF_003254395.2. Lineage (NCBI taxonomy): Eukaryota > Metazoa > Arthropoda > Insecta > Hymenoptera > Apidae > Apis > Apis mellifera. The sequence goes on along the minus strand of NC_037644.1, from coordinate 8,008,439 downwards.
TGTTTTATATATTTGTTTTGTTTTTTCAATTTGAAAGTATAGCATTTAATTTGAATAATTTTATATTTATTTTAATATTTCCAGAATCACATGTTTTTAAGAATAATCGATCAAAATCATTTTTTTTCTTTCTTTTGATAAATATAAAAATCGTATATTAATCGATTGTCACAAAACAGATATCTGGAGAAAAATTGTCTGATTATTATACTGCAGCTGTGGTAGAATATTCACCCATTTATATTAAAAATGATGTAAAATTGACTTATGAGAAGAATACAGATGAATACATCAATTACATAGAACGAGCAAGTAAACAGGTGAGCTCGATAAATCACTAATTATAATTTTTATAATGTTAATGTAAATAGTATAAATAATTTAAGTCCATTTCTAAGAGTACATTTTAAAGATAATTATTAATTTTCAATTATTTATGCATTCAATATCAAATATTTATGCATTTCTATGAATTATATATACAAAGTGTTAGGTTAGGTTATATTTTTATTCCTTTGGAAAGCTGTTAATTAATATTAATTATTAAAAATTAATATTAATTTATAATAATAAAATAAATAATAATAAATTATTCGATTAACTAAGATGGAACAAAATAACATATAATAAAGATAGATATATAGATCTCATTTCATTTGTTGCGAGTTTAATAAATATAATAGAATGTCCATTACTTAAATTAATAAAGAATACTTTTACCAATTCTATAGTTTTAAATTTAATTAGAAAAAAAATCTAGATAAATAGTCCGGATAATAATTCAGATTTGAATGTATAATGGATAATGGAAATTTTACTATAATTCAATTGATATTTTTCCATTGTGTTTGTTTTATCTCTAAAATCAATTCTCCAAAAATAATATATAATAGTTAATAACTATTTATATAACTATTTATATCTAAAATAAAAAATTATACAGAATGCCGACATCATTGTTTTTCCGGAAGATGGATTGGCATCGTTCAGCATGCCTATTTTTCACGAATACAATGACTGGACAACAGTGGTTCCTTCTTCACAGGAGAATTATATACCTTGTACAGAATCCAGAATCAACGGCATCATCGAAGTAAATATTTCGATTCGACGAATTGTTACACATTTTTACTAATAATTCGATACTCGTCGAATTTTCATCCAATTTTTTTTAACTATTTATTCGTAGGCAGTAAAAAGATTGTCATGCGCTGCGAGAGATAATCGTATATACGTAGTGATAAACGTTGGCGAGAAACGATTCGATGAAAAGGACGGCACATGGCATTATCATAATACCAATATTGTGTTCGATCGAATTGGAAAAATTATTGCCAGGTATATTTTTGCGACCATTGAAAAACAATTCTCTTATTCTTTTCTATATTTTCCTTCTAAACAGATATCGTAAAGTGCACCTTGCTCTGGAAGGAAAATACGAAAGTTCGGTGCCACCTGATCTCGTTACTTTTGACACTGATTTTGGAGTAAGATTCGGTGTCATTACATGTTTCGATATGCTATTTGAGGAACCTGCCTTAAATTTGACGAGAATAGAAGGTATTTCAAATATTGTGTATCCTACTGCCTGGTTATCGGAAGTGCCATTTATAACCGGTATATTTATCATTTTATAATAAATATTATTTTATGATATTATTTTATAAACTCGATATTAATTTTTTTCGTTTGCAATTATATCTTTCAGCTATTCAAATTCATTCTGGATGGGCTTATGGCGAGAATGTAAATGTATTATCAGCTGGATACAATAAACCCGAATTTGGAAGCGTAGGAAGTGGTATTTATTTAGGTATTTATATCTTATTTTTCATTTTTGCCTTAAATATTTATTCTTGATTTTTAATTTTACTTATTAATATTATATTGCTTTTGTAAAACTTATTTCTTTTAAAGATTTTTATTATTAGATTATAAATAAGTCTAAAAATTGATAATAAACTTAATATTTGAAGCAAGAAATAAGAAGAAAACAATTTTTTTGAATTGTTGTAATATATGAAATTTCTTCATAGTGTGATGTAAATTAACCACAGAAATTTACAAAAGCAAACAATATTTATTACAGATTTTAGATTATTTAAATAAAATTTTTTTTTAACAAGAAACAATCTTTTATTAATCAGTGTCTTTTAAAATCAATAAATTATATGTTTTGTCATAGAATAAAATTTTTTTATATATTAACTTCAAATTTGGAAAACTCAAAAGTCAAAGCAATATTATAATCAATGTTATAAGCAATATTATAATATATAATATATATTTATAATCATCTTCTTTTAATTTCTAAAGTTGTTAAATTATCTATATTAATTTTTCAAATTTTTATTAGGTCGCAATGGAATAATCAACGTGACCATGTCTACAAATCCGAAGGAGCGGCTTTTAGTCTCTCGAGTGCCAAAAACGCCTAAAAAAATCGAAACACGAGAGAAATACATTACAAGTCAATTTTACTCGAAAAGAAATCTGCATACATCGGACATCGATTCGATAAAGTTAAAGCACGATCATGTTACATGGTTTAATTCTACTCTGGTTAATAATTCCATGAATGAAACTATCTGTTACGGTAACTTTTGTTGCGACTTTCTGATTCGTACAAACACTATCGATCCGTCCACTTATTATCACGCAGTTGTGTACAATGGTATTCACGTGTTCGAGAAGATATTGGAAGCTGGTGTCCGCCTATGCGCCGTGATCCAATGTTCCAACGAAACGCTTCGTTCTTGCACTTCTGTCTATCCGTCCGATACTACGTTTTCGACTTTGAAGATAACGGCGAGATTCGACGATTACTCGAAGATTGTAGTAACACCGACTGTGATCGATTCTTCTCTTATTCCCTTCCAACATTGGTCGTATGATGAACAGATGCGTGGAGAAGAAACGACTGTTACAATTGCTTTGGAAGAGGAGATGAAAAATGTGATTAATTTTGGCATATATTCCAGGAATTTTCAAAGAGATAAATATTATAAGTAATTTTAAGAATCGATGGAATTCCATAAAATTATTTACTTTTTTGTGAAAATAAAATTTTAATTCTGTGAATATATATGTGCTAAGAAAATAAGATTATTTTTTTCTTTTTTATCATTTTTTTTCTTTTTCTTTTTGTATTGGAATGAATATTTGTATAAATCATTATCAAATTATTTTTTAGAAATGTTTGAAAATAATTATCTTCTCTGATATTTTAAATTTATACTTATACGCACATTACAATTTCTAAATACGTAAATAATATTGAAAACTAATTATTTTTCTATTAAAAAATTCTGCATTTCGAAGTTAAAACATTAGACAATTTTCTCGCATAAATTTTAGTGTAAAATTCTTTTGAATTAATTATGATTATTATAAATATTTCATCGCAAGTTACAATCGACTAATAAACAATTATAATCCGAAGGAATACGAATCTGATTCATTAATTTTGATGGAGACTCAATATATTCATAACAATAGCTAAATATATTAATCGAAAATATTACATCTATAGATAACATTAGATAATATCGATAAATAAACAATAGTCCTTTTTTTATTTTTATATTCTCTCCAACTATATATATCAATTTGTCTTTTTTGTATTATATTTATTTATAAAAGAAAAATCACAGAAAAGAAAGTATTGTGATTTGTTGAAACATTTGATCGTTGATTTATTGAAATTTTCAAATTTCCCCCAAAAATATAATTATTATGGAAAAATGCATGATTTAACTATTTTTACATTTAGTTCATTTAATTTTATATATATATTCATAATAAATACAATGTATACATGTACATAACATCATATTTCTTTAAAGACAAAGAATAATTTCAAAATTTTTCTCGTTTAAATTGTCTGATAGAATACGTGATAGAATCAATCACGTATATACATATTAACTATTATGAATATCATGATTACAGATTAAAAATTTAAATATACGTATTTATAAATTTTATCATTCATCGTGGAATTTCTTTTATATTAATAAATATTATAAACTTAACTATATTGTATATTGTATAAGCTTTTAGAACGAAAAATTATTTATACTTACATATTATATTGATTTTTTTAAATTTAAATTTGAGATATTTTTTAAAATTATAAAATTATTCCTTATAATTAATCAGCCTGAATTTCCACATAATTTATCTACACGTGTATAATATATTGTAAATAAAAATTATTAAATGAATGATTCATAGCTGACAAGAAAAGGAACATTTATGTAGAGATATACGATGTTATATATTTTATATAGATGTGACACTTTCATATTATTTTCATTCCATAATGAATCAACTAATCTTTTTATCAATTGTCGATAATACAGGATATTAATATATTTGCCTGATTTATCTCTACTGTCTTGTTCTATCTTTTCCTTGTTTCATCTAAAAATTTGTTGTTTATAGTAATTCTCAACCGATATTTTTATATATATCTTTTTTTGTAGTGTTAGATTAATTGTACATATACAACTATTTCATGTTTGAAAAATGTAGTTTTGTAGCGAGTTTTACTATCGATCAATGCATATTTCATCGAAAAATGATGGATTTGACACTGCACAACGACCGTACATCTAAAAAGCGAATGTTTGTAACAAAAAACAATTATTAATCATTATTTTTTTGCCAAAGAAGTGATACGATATATAAATGAATCTATTTGATAAATTTTACATTTTATCATCTTTTCTTATTTATTTCTGCTTTTGTCTACATCTTATTTGTGTATATCAATAAGTAATAAATTCTTTATTTTGATATAAATATATGATAGGAAATTATATTGTATTATCACACCGAATAAAAACAGATTGATAATCATCTTAGAATTAAAAAGAAAGCGATAATAAATTTATTAAAGTTATATAATCTGTACAACTTTTATCGGAAAATATACAATAAAGAATATATATTTGCTAATAAATATAAAGACTTCACACAAATACATTTTCGAAACAGTGAAATGCAAAGTAAAAATTGAAGAAAGTGAAATAAATTTAATATTGTTAATTTTCATTCGTGTCAAGAAGGAAAATCACCATGTTTGGAAAATTCAACATATTTGGATACCTGTTAATTCTTCCACAACTTTCGTATCAGGTAAAATTGAGATTTGAATAAAATTAGAAAATATAATCAAGATTGAAAAAAAATAAATTAAAATAATAAACTAAACTTTCTATTTCTATAAACAACTGCTATTTAAAAATATAAGAATTTTATTTAATATCTAAATATTATTTAATATTTATATTCGATTTAATATATTTAAAATATTTATTTTTCATTTAATTAAAAAAATGTTCTATTTTTCATTTCTTATTTCTTAAATTGAATACAATATAATAATATATTATACTAATAATATTAAACTTAAAAATTGCTTGTTTGAAGTGATATTATTATTTGAATTTTTTTTTTGAAAGTAATATTTATATATATAAATTAATTAAGATAAATATATATATTTAAAATATATATATTATTTTTTTATAACTAAAATTTGTTTCTATTTTAAAATTCTATTTTTGAGTATATTATATATAACAATAGAAATACATTATAATTTTAATTACGTATAAAAAATAATTTATATATTTATATATATATTAAATACGTATATATATAATTACGTATTATTCATTTGCTGTAATAATGATATAATACAAAAAAATCACAGCTTTAAAGAAATCTGAATATTTTCAATTCCTATAAAATTCGTATAATTAAAATTCCAAATATTTGAAAATTCAATATTTGAAAACTCTATTTATAATAATATAAAAAAAAGATTTTCTACATAAATAATTAAATTACAAATTTTTTGATTATGTTTGTTGTTGTAATAAATAAATAATATATCTACAACAAGATTTCGATTTTAAACGAAAGTTTTTATATTTTATTTTATAAAAATCATATATTAATTCATATTATTATTCATTTGAACGTAACAGGTACTCTTAGAATCACAATCGTCTGATTATTATACCGCAGCCGTAGTAGAATATTCGAGCATCTATATCAAAAATGATGCCGAATCAACTTTGATAAAAAACGCAGAAGCATTTGTTAATTACATAGAACAAGCGAGCAAACAGGTGAGTTCGATTAATTGCTATTATTATAACTTTTGTAATGAAGTTAATAAAAAAGTAATTATATTTTCATGAAATTATATATCTTGATATATAAATTGATTATATATAAATTAAAACAATATTCAATTAATTAATCACATTTTATATTCTCAGATTAAATAATATTCTCAGATTAAATAATAAATTAAATTAAAGTAAATTTATAAATGTAGAGAGAATCTCGATTAATTAATAATTGTATAATGACAAGAAATGCAAAGAAATTGAAAATTGTGTATCAAAACTCATTCTTGAATGTGCAAAACTGAATATTTAAGAATCTTTTTTGGAAAAAGGTATAACGCAACTATACACATCATTCATCCTATGATAGGAAATCCTCATGATGTGTACATTCATGTCATCTATTATACAATAGAATTCTTATGATGCGTTCATGTCATCCGTATTAAATTTAATAATTAGATTCTATATTTATAATTGTTAAATTTAAGTTAAATCTAAATATTTGGATATATTCATTAAATGAATATCTAAATACTTAAATTCATATTCTTAAATATCTATCTAATGTAGATTCAAATAAAGGTAAAAAGTCGTATTTAAAATAATAATTATTTTCAGAAATAGATAATTATTTATATATAATTAAATTTCATAAAAATCCTAAATGATTGTTTTAGAATGCTGACATTATTGTTTTTCCGGAATACGCGCTGACATCGATCTTCATGCCTCCTAATGCAAATCCATTTATTTGGTCAACAATAGTTCCTTCTTCCCTCGAAGGATATATACCTTGCATAGAATCTAGAATCACCGGCATTCAGGAAGTAAATATTCGCTTATAAATATTTAGTGATTTAATTGTTAGATGAGTGGATAATGTGAATAAATTATAGAATAAGTAAAATAATTTAGGATAAATAAAGTACTTACTCACATGGATTTTAATGAATTTCTATATATTCATTTTAATAAAAATTCAATACTCGTGTCAATTTTTGTATTCAATTTTTATTATATCTTGTAGGCAGTAAAGAGAATTTCATGTGCTGCAAGAGATAATCGTATATATGTAGTGATAAATCTTATCGAAAAGCAATTTAATAAAAAAAATGGCACATGGCATTATCATAACACCAATATCGTGTTCGATCGAACTGGAAAAATTATTGCCAGGTAAATATATATATATATGTATATATATTATATATATATTCGCAATGAGAATGAAAACAATTTTTTTATTCTTTATTCTTATAAACAGGTATCGCAAAACAAATCTTTATTTGGAAGGAAATTTGGAAAGTCCGGTGCCATCGGATCTCGTTACTTTTGACACTGATTTTGGAGTAAAATTCGGTGTCATTATATGTTTTGATATGCTATTCAAGGAACCTGCGTTAAATTTAACAAGAATAGAAGGTGTTTCAAATATCGTATATTCCACTGCCTGGTTATCATCAGTGCCATTTTTAATTGGTACATTTACTTTTCCATCATATTTTCATTAAATTTGGTCAATTATCATTTTTTGTTTAATCATAAAAATAATCATTTTTTTTTAGCTGCCCAATATCAATACGGATGGGCCTATGCTGAAAACGTGAATCTACTAGCTGCTGGATATAATAAACCAGAATTCTCGTTCCTGGGAAGCGGTATTTACTCAGGTATAATATATAATATATATATACAAATTATTCAAATATTCATAAAACATTTAGATATCGAGACTAAAACAAACATAAAAATTAATGTACAAAAATATCTGTTGAAAATTATTAATAATTTTATTATTATAAGCAGATTATGAATATTATGTATTTATGCAAAATTTAAATATATAAAAACCTATAAAATGCACATAATATGGAAAAAAACATAAAATATTAAAAAATCCAAAAATATAGTATGCATTATGATATTTGATTAATAAAACAAATCTCTATTTAAAATAATCCATTTTTTATATTTATAAAAATTTGATTTTGCATAAAAATCTGCAGTCTAATTATAAGCAACATTGATCGTTATTTATTTTAATTTTTATTTTTTGAAGGTCGTAATGGAATACTGAACACAACCATGTCTAGCAATCCCAAAAATCGGCTCTTAATTTCTCGACTTCCAAAAACGCCCAGAAAAACCAAATCAATATCAAAATGGTTGAAGATAGAAAAGAAAATGAAAACAATGGAAAGAAAAACTATACATGAGGAAACGTTTGATCTTCATAACAAACCAGTAACAGAAGATATTGATTCTATATTAATATCACATGATAATATTACATGGTTCAATTCTGTTCTGCTCAATGATTCGATGACCAGAAATATTTGTTATAATGATTTTTGTTGCGACTTTGTGATTCGAACAAAGATTGTTGATCCATCAACTTACTATCGTGCAGTGGTTTACAAGGGTATACGACAATTCGACGTCGTGGTAGACGCTAATGTTCGTCATTGCGCTGTAATCCAATGTTCCAATGAATCATTAGCGTCCTGCTATTCCATTAATACATCAGAAACTACATTCTCTACTTTGAGTGTGACAGCAAGATTCGATGATTATCAAGATATTCAAGTATTGCCCAGTTCACTTAATTCTTCTCTTCTTCCTTTCGAACAATGGTCCTTCGATGAACAGACATTTGGAAAACAAACGAAAGTAATCATTACTTTGAACAAGCCAACAAGAAATATTCTTACTTTTGGTCTATATGCTAGAATTTTTTCTGAAGATATAAAACACTAAATTAAATTATAATTATAATATGAAATCAATGTAAGCAATTTTTCAATGAAAATCACATGTAATTTTATGATGTTGCCATGATAAAAAATATATTTTCACAAAGCAATAAGATAAAAAAGTTCCTTTATAAAATATTGTAATAGTATTGTAAAATATCTGAATGAAATAAAAATTATACTTATATATATAATAGTTGAAAGCTTTTTAGAAGATTTTTAATCAAATGTTAATAAACAATTTTATAATGAAATTTTATTTAAAAAAAAAAATAAATTAATGCATATATTGTATATACTTATATATACAATAGTTCATGAAAGATTTTTAATCAAATATTAATAAACAATTTTATAATGAAATTTTATTTAAAAAAAAAAAAATCAATGCTCAAAGTTTTTTTATATTTTTAAAATATAACTTTTTAATTAAAGCAGATAAAGCAAAATTCTAAATTATAAAATTCAAAATTGAATTGTAAAAATTGTATTCAAAACATGAAAAATATAAATTAAAGATTGATTTTAAAAAAGACTTGGTATCGATTTATTCTACATATATATTTTCATTAAAATCAAAATTTTCAGATTAGATAAACTTATTTATATTATTTATATTATTATATTATATTGAAAAATAATATTCAAATACTTTCATGCATCATTATTTTTAAAAATTATTATATATGGAAATTTTTATAAAAGAGAACGCATGGTATTAATTTCTTTTTTATTGTCTTTTTTTTTAACATAGTGCACAATAAATAACGTTATATATAACGCTATATATAATAACATTATATATATTATACAGTTATATACATTATATTATTATATATATTATAATCAATCTGTCGCAGAGTAATCAATTTTTAAAAAGACAGATTAATTATATCATAAACAGTGTTGCATATAAATAAATACATTCACAGTAAAAGGACAGCGATAATTGAATAATATTAATGAATTTACATTAAACATCTTTCTTATCGATGTTGTATCGATAGATTAAATATTTAATTTGATAATTTAAAATATATATGAATAATAGTGAAGAATTTCATGAAATATATAGTAGGATTAATAATCAATAGACGATAAATATATCGACGTAGATACGTCGACGTAGGCATGTCATCGAGAGAAGTCATTATAAGTTGAATACGTGTGGGCATATAATAACATTTGGTACTCCTTGTAATACTTCTCATTAATTTCTTAATACGCATCACAGATATGTCGTTGTTTATGGAAAACAAAAACAGGATAACATTACAAACTTACTCGTTCCAATTAACATTAAAGTAAGTAAATCGAAATATAACTTTAAAATCTCAATCAATTAAATTTATTTGTATTACAAAAGAAAATTCAAAGAATTAAGAATCATAATGACATAAGTCAATCAATAGAAAATGGAATTTTGTTATAATTTTACATTTTAAATTACTTATATACAAGTTATTTTAACATTACGAATTAAAGCCGTTCCAATATTAAATAGAATGTGAAAAGAAAGCTATTTTTTTCTTAAATATTTATTTGTATATATATTATATTTCTCAAAATAATTTCAACATGACTTACATCATTATAATTCTCAACTCTTCATTCATCAAATTTATTCTTATTATAAAAAAAAAATCATAAATATATGCAAATTAAAAACAAAATATACTTATTATCAAATAAAAAGATAAATTTCAATTCTATAATTTCTAACGTTTCTAAATTATGTATTTGTATATATTTTAGGCTGTTTACAGAACATTGAAATCGATTCAAAATATTTCGATATGTCAAGTAGCAAAATTTGTTTATACGGATATCAATATTTTTTTTATTCGCAATTACCAGTGGAGATCATAATCGAATAAATGGCAAGATAACCTCGATTTCATGCTCTGTCGCTTAATTCCCAAGAATTTAATGTTATGAATATAATTTTTTACATTCGACATTCAACAATGTCAATGAAGATGTATTGTACAATAACATATGTATAACATTGCTAGCTACGATTATACATGGATATATTATAAACACGATATAAGGAGAATTGATAATCACAAAAATATAATTAACATGTTATGTAGAACTTCCAGGCTGAACTATGATCATAACACCAACAATTTTCATTAACAATTATAATGAACTTTTATGCAAAGTTGTACAATAAATATTAAACTGACAATTGTGCGTAATTATGATATATTTTACAAATGTCCATCTTTTTTTTTATTTTCAAATAAATATTAATATTCTGAATTTGTCGTTTTTAATAAAAAAAAATATTATAAAAAAAATTAGATAAATAGATATTTTTTAATTTTTTATGGCCCTTTTATCTTTTTGTCACAATAATAAAATATTAACTATGATATTCATAAATAAATTAAAAAAAAACAAATAGCATGATTAACATTTTTATTGACAAAATCTACTATTATAGACATAATTTACTTAAAAATTTGATACACTTAGCACGTGCTAGTTTTTTTTTTCATAAAAATTCATTTAACTTTTCGAAATATTAAAAGTTTATTAGCAAGAGCCTAAAATAAACTTTCGTTAAAAATTTTAACAAATATAAGGCGTGATTGTTAGAGAAATATTTATCATTGAACACATTCATAGAATATACAATTTATGGAACACTGTTACAAATTTTATAAGCAATTTAAAATTAAAAATGTTTTTAATATTTTTCTACGTGTATTCATTTCATTATTTTAAATAAACGAAAACATTATAAATTATAATATATATGTTCTATCTATATACATAAATCAAACGTTTAATACATATAAAATAAAAAATTTTACAATATTACTAAAACCTAATTGTTTTTAAAAAATAAGTAAAATATGTGTTTATAGTAAACCTTTAACAATCGTCATTATAATAATGTATAATAATATTATAGCATTTAATTATATTTAGACATTTGATAGCTGTTTGATCAGCTATTGTTTTTTTACTTTTATCTCGTAACGAGTCGTTATATCTTTTGATCAACAAATTTCTATTGAAATACAAAAACACACACACTTTAAAAATATACATATATGTGTATATATATAACACGTAATTCTTAAGAATAAAGCCCAAAACCGCTAAGTAATAACGTTAGCTACATTTAATTCTTTTATTTAAACTCCTTACAAAGGAATTTATAATTCTGCATTCTTTTTTGTTTTGTATAGAAGAAATAGCAACTGATTGTTTGATGACCAACATTTTTAATATGTTTATATGGTTGCAAAATTTCAACAAGTTATAATATTGAGACAGGATTAAGAAATTTATTACAATAAATTAATCTTCAAATTTATTATTTGGCACTAGAGAACAAAAAATCAAAATTGTATTATCTCATTAATGTATTTATATTTCTTTTTTTTTTTAAATTTTTAATCCAGTCTCAGATGAACTTTAAATATTAAGGTTGTCTTTATACGTTCATGGTGTATATAATATATATAACATATAAAAACCTCAATGTTATAATTATATAAATGTTGATCGAACGAAAGCACATGCTATTACTTAACTATGTGGAATGTACTACTAAGTCTCTAATTAACTACTAATACATAGAATCTTAACATTATCGATAAGATATTTTATACGTCCTTAAAACACAGTTAAAAGAATTTGCAGTTTTATAGAATCAATAAAACTGCGAGCACCATAGCTCTACAATAAATCGTTTGTAGATCTGTTGTAGAACTTTAGCGCTTCATGTAAAAAATATGTGTTAAAGATTCGCGTGTTTCAAACATAAAAATCTCTTGGTCGATGAATGTTAATCTTCTTCATATGTGATATAATTATAATTGCAGCCTGAAATAAAACTTTCAGAAAATACACGGACAATAGATATGTAGCCAAGTATGGTCATTAAGAATGTAAATACATTATGTACTTTGGTAATTATATTTTTAAATATTTTGCCTGTTTTGTACTTGGATCACTTATAATAATGCAGTAAAACTGATGAGGTTTATGATTTTTTGAGCTTTTTTTTCGCAATTATTATAAACTTAAAAAAGGAACTTTAAAATTTTACATTAAAAATCGCATAAGTACACTCAAGTAAAAACTCAATTAAAACTTAATTAATTATATAAACAAAAAAAAATAGAAAACATTAAAAATATATTTTCTATAAAGTGCAAAAAACCTCTTAATAAGTTAAATAATAATTTATTTTATCGCCAATATTGAATTTCATTAATTACTATTTAATATTGATAATTAAGTATGCAAAATTCACTAGAAAGTGTCACAATATATAACTTAAATTTTATTTTTATATCTAAATACTTTTCAAGAAATACTTTTTTGGTACAAAACTTGCATTAAAGAAGTAAATAATAATAATTAATTTTATAAAAAAATGATAAAACATTTTCATTAAATTTTTTATACGACAATGATACTTGAACATACGTAAAAGAATAAAAGGACGTTTGATCAGTGCATCAATCGTTGATAGAATTAACAAATCCGTGCGTTTTCATTGTACTATAATAGTACATTCTTCTCTTAACAAGATATTGGTTTTTCTTAGCAATTCCTGTATTTGACATATCCTGAATTTAATCATAGTTTTCCGACTCCTGTTGTACCAATTTAAACCGACGTGGACTCTTGACACACATCGATCCATGACCTTCTAAGGAAAGGCGGCCTTTTCGTTGAAGATATCTCGTTATATAGCGTGCGATTAATTCTTGCGGTCTTATTTGCCATTCGTCCAGAACTTCTTTTGGTGCTAATACCTATAAAAATAAATTTAAATGGAAATTAATATAATTTAATAAAAAATTTTTAAGAGATATTATTGTAATTGTTATATTACAATCTTAGTTTAAATATAACAAATATATCTAATATAAAAAAATTTTTTAGAATCAAAAATATTAGTATGGATTATTTATAACAAAAGTAGAATAATCGATTTTCCTTTACATTGAGATATTTAAAGATTTACATTTATATTGATTTAAAAATATTAATAAATTCTATTACATTTATTCAGGTTTCTATGAATTTAAATATATAATATATAAATTTATGATAAATGATTAAGGATTAAGTATGTTTCATTGTAATTTTATAAATAAAAATAAAAAATAAGATACTATTTTTTAATATTTCTTTACTTGTTATTATTATATTTTTACTATTTTTTTAATTAAATTAGATTTTACTCATGTAAACTAGAAAGATTTCACTTTTTAAATTTCCTTATTAGTTCTTTTATTAAAATTCTTACTGTGAATAAGTCACACTCAAGGAATGGACTTACTTTAAGTCACTTAAAATTATGAAACTTTATTTATTAATGAATTTTCAATATTTCAAAATCATATACATAATTTAAAATATTACATAATAAGTTGTCTAAAATAATTTAATAAATAATTTTTTCAATTTTTAAAATTAACTTTCTTTGCAAATATCTAATTTTTCTTTATATAAATAATAATTGGATTCCTAAATCTATTATCATTAAATTTCATTAAAAATATATTTTCAAAAGGAAATATTTGTAAAAATATTTAATTATCTAAAATTATACAAATTGAAATTCATAAATTCATTAAAAATTATATATATAATTAAATTCATTAAAAAATGTCTGATGTTTGAATTGATATATTTGTATCTATAATTTATAAAATATTAATATTTATAAGATATAAAATTAGTGTTCACAGCGTGAAAATACCTGATCTCCTTTGAATCGATCTATCAATGTTACACAAACAACAGCAGCTTTGATGCCTGCATGATGTGTAAGAGCAGCAAATGCAAGACTCTCCATTTCTATATTTATTACGCCAGCTTTATGCAGCTTGTTTAAGTACTCTATTTTTTCATTTTCCGTGAATTCGCAAAATGCACCGTCCATTCGCCCTTGTCCTTCGTAGAAGTCATAAGTACACATCGTTTTACCGATTATAGTGTCATAAGGATTGTCACGATGTGCTAGTGTCTTCAAATCACGAGCCAATTGTCTATCTAGTTTAGCAGGTCTTCTTACCATTTTACCAAGCACAGGCTAAAAAAAAAAAGATAAAGATATCACAAAATAATTTAATTTATTATTTTAGTAATAAATATACTTTATTGATAATATATTAAATTATATATTAAACGATTGTTTCATATCTTATTAATATCTTTTGACTATTTAACACAATATTTTTCAATATTTTTAATATTTTCAACAAGTCCTTTATAATAATCAAATAACACAAAATGATTATATTTTCTTAATTTGGATAAAAAATTATTTTAATCTAGGGACGACTATTTGTACAGATTCTTATATGTAGATTTCGACAAAATTTATATTAAATTATTAAAACAAGAAGCTAGCTTATATTAATTAATTTCTTAAATTAAATGTATTTGAAAAATATATAAAGATTTGATTCGTTCTTCAATTCATCTTGGAAATTTATATATTGCAAAATATCAGCAGCATGAAAATAAATCATGAATATTATTTCATTCTCAATTTATAATCTATTGTAATATATATAATATATCACCATTATTGAAATACACAATGTCAAAAATCGTGATTTTCTTAAAGTTTTTTTCCAGAAAATATGTTGCTACAAGAATAAGAATTTTTCTCAGGAAAGTTTCTTACCAGTTCCAAATAAGACTTCAGCATTCCATCGACTGCTTCCTCAGAAATGACGACAGTGCCACCTTCAAGGCCAATTCCTCCGCATGTACCAATCCTGAAGAATATTGGATCTTTCACCTTTGCATGGTACATCAGCTTAATCACTTCGTGAAGCAAAATTCCAACCGATGGTATGCCCATTCCATGCTAAACACAAAAATATATTCTCTGCATTCTCCTTGTCAATGCCAATGTCAAGATATCTTCCTATCAAAACATTTTCAAACTCTTTTAAATATTGTCATTATTTAACATTATCTGATATGTACGTGTAATATGCGTCTAAATTTCAAAATTAGAATCTTATTAATAAAAAATTATTGAAATCAAAGTTTGAATCATGTTAAAAAAATGTTATTTAGTTATACATGTATACATGGATCCGAAATTAGCAACAATTTATATAGTAGGTCATCGTTCGTAACTGTTCTTAATATCTTTCTCGTACTCTCTCGCACTCTATCTTTATCTTCATCTATCGCAAATTTAAATTGCTTGTAACTTAATAATAGGTCTTCATCAACATTTTTACCATACCAACTTTTGTGTTTGTTTTAGTCTCTAAACAAATATTCTAATATTCTATACGTATAAGGATTAAAAAAAGAACACTTGTGGAAAACATTCTTCTCTCTAAATTTTTCTTTCTTTTTATTCGTCGTATGATGAACCATCGCAATTTCTTTTCGCGCCATTTGCAAAAAATGAACTGCATCGCGATCATGCAATTTATTTTACATTTCTCGCGTCATTCAACGATCACGTTTTACGGATGATGTACTCAAAGTATCGATAAAAAATAATTTATTCCATAGACGAATTGAGTAACTGGTGCATGGTAAAAGAAAAAAAGCGTATAATTAGCGTGAAATACTCGACTCCATGTTTTCCCTTCGACTGGAATCTTAGTTATAGTTTGTATAACATATTTTATTTTGTGATATATGATATTGACCAATATATTCTACTATTAGTAAAACGAATTTATAATTCTTTTTTTTATATCCATAATTACAATATGAACAATTAAAATAATAATAGTTTTATAAAAGTTTGATATCTCATTAATACTTTTTTATTAATTTAAAATTCCTTGAAAATAAGATTTTTGCACAAATAATTTATTCAATCAATATTGTTCTTTATTCTCTAATCTTTTTAAGAGAGATTAATTTTTAAAGTAAATTTAACAAAAAAGACAAAATTATCTCTTTAAAATAATATTGAATATAATATTTTATCTCTTATCTGTAACATTATGGGATATTATTTTAAATATTTTCAAATACAAGCATGTTTTAATGAAAATAAAATCCATAAAATAAGCAAAATTTTAATATTTATTCTTCTTGGATAAATTTGCTCCAGAATATTATTTTGAATTTAAAGGGAACAATTTTCAACATCTTTCCCAATGTTTTTTCAACATAATTATATAAGCTAATTATACACGTACTCCAACGAATCTTCGAAATACAATACTCGATTAAATTGAATCCGACTTAACCATGAGCAAATATCGCATCAGAATATTTCATTTGATTTCAATAAGCATTTCAACTATGCTTTCGTTCGAAAGCGTAATATTTAATTAAATCCAGATTACATAATTGTATAAATACACGAAATTTTGAAAAATAATTAATTCAAATTATAATGCAAGAAGAAGAAAATAATGTGCGTTTATAACATTTTATAAATTATACAATTGAAGGAAATTTCTATATATGAGGATAAAATTAAATGGTATTTACATGTTTTCCATATTTCTACCTTAAATTTATATAATAGAAAATAATAAAAAATCAAAAGATCAAGCAAGATATTAATTGTTAATAAAATATGTATACATATATTTTTAAGATCAAAAATAATATTATGTATACTTACACTAATAGAAAGAACCGGTCCAACTTTATACATGGAATAACGATATGAATATTGGCTAATATCAAGAAGTGTTGTTCCAGCTGGAAGTTTATGACCTATTTCCTTCATTATGTAATTAGCGAATTGTTCCATACGCTTTGGCGTTCCTCCCATACACACAAACTGTAAAACAAAATTATACAATAATTTAAATTGTATTCGTTTATTTAATTATAAATTCTAAAATAAAATATAATACAGTAGCACTTCATTTATATGAATCTATCAAGGAATAAATATGTTTACATAATTCTTGATAGACATTCATTTAATTTCCCCTTCAGCTATGATTATCAGTTTATATAAAAGAATTTCACAAAATATTTTCTGCTAAAATGTATAATAAATCAAATATTATAATTTAGAGAACAATTTTAAGTAAGTATAATAATTGTTTGATGAATTAACTTTCACTTATTTTATATCAGAGATATATATTTATAATTATATATAAAATTCTTAACTAACTTAAAAAGTATTAAATCATTCTTCAAAATTTATAAATTTCTACTATTTTCTTTGCGATTTTGATTAATTGTAATTTTTCCAAAATTTTTTTTACATATCATCCAATCAATTTTTTAACTTATGTTTCATTCAATTTTAAAAAACTTATTCTAAAAGATGATTGAAAGCTTTTTTATAAAAACGCTCTTATAAATATCCTTTGATAGCTCAGATAACAAAAGCATAATTATTATTTTAAAAATCGTTGATTGACGACAGCTGTGTTTTGCATAAAATCTCGAGCATATTTAAAAGATTAAAAATTCAAAAGATTGAAGAATTTTATATACTGTTTTGTTTGATGAAATATCTTCCGTGAAACACGTGCACCATACATCAGCGACTTGAGAAATGGTTAAATGAATGAAACAAAACCAGACGCGTCTTTTGGTGTTTATAATTTGTAACGGTGGAATTGCTCTTTTCTTAAATGGAACATTCGTACAATTCGTGAGTGAATACAGTTGGCGTGCGACGTGCAAAATAATACCTTGTGGATTACCACCTTCTGTGTAGTCGAGGAACGCGCATAGAAGTTTCGGCTATTGTTCTATTTAGGTCATGAAACACTGTACTTTCTTTTTAATGGCGAACTCCTCATTGATCTCTCTATGAATACACACTTTCGTTGATAACATGAAAGGATGCCGCGATAAAAAAGAACGTGTTTGTAAATCGTATGTACGATTACATCCAAGATATTTAAAAATCAGAATTAATTTAAAATTACTTTTTTTAATTTGAAATCTACTTTTGAAATAATACTAATTATTTCATGAAGCGTTCACACAAAAAATTAGATCATTATATTAGCAATTAAGCGATTTATTTATATATTCGTTCCACAAAAAATTCATTTATAAATTCATTTATTGTTTTTTACGATTATTTGATTTCGATGAAAAAATTATTATTAATATTATTAATAATTTGAATTTTATTTAAAAAATAAATTTACAATTAAGAAATAAGAAATATTTGGTCAAATAATCAATTCTTCGATTTATTATTTATTTATCCAAAATAAAGGAAATAACATTATTTAAAACATTAATTATAAAATAATAATTATTTTTAAATTAATATTTGAAATAAATTTCATCCATATTTGATTCGACGGTATAATATAATAACAGTTCATGTTAGTGAATCAATAGTTTATTAAGAAAATCTAGATAAATTTGTTTATTCAATTTAAAAATAAAATTCATTTATATCGCGTTTAAATCATTCGCACATATAAAGAATTAAAATATCAATGTCAAACATTTTCCATTACCTTCAAAAGCTTCCTTATCAAATTTATGAATCTCGTAGTATATATGATGATTCATTTAACTCCATTATTTGAATTTATTTCTAAACCTGTAATATTTCTGAATAGATGCAAACATTTTCAGAATTATAGCATTAAATGCTAACGATGCAATTTTTCTGCAGCTTCAAGTGATCCACGATAAGTTTCACTTTTAAATATCTCGAAAGGAAATGATCAAGTACTGTTGATAATTTTTTCAATATTTAACATGTTTCTTCTGTGTAGAATATACATCGTGTTAATACCACCGTTAATATGATAAATATGATAAGAAAGATAATATAATGTTTAAAATAAGAAGTTACATGTACAATTCAACAAAAGTTACATCAGTTTTTATTGAAGAAGATATATATTTTTATTTCAGTTTATAATGGATATAATCGCAAATATAACAGATTAGAATTTAAAAATTCAAAATAATAACTGGATAAAATAAATAGTTTGGTAAAATATAAAAAAAGAAATTCTTATATTTCCATTTTTCTTAATTTATCAATAATGGATCTTTTTTTATTGGAAATTATTTATCTAAGAAAATGTGACAATTTAAATAAAAATCAAGCAGGATAATTTTTAAACAATTAAATGACTGACATAGATTTATTTATTAAATTTTTTGAAATTTGTTTTGAAAAAAAGAAAAAAAAATTTACTGTCTCATAATTTGAATTTTTATTAATCTCTTTATAATCTACTAATTTATTTATTTTCACAAGAAAGACGTTATATATTCTTGCATATATTTGAAAATAGATTTGAAAAATATATATAAGTATTATGCAAAAACAATAACATAATTAAATATATATTACTAAATCATAAAATAATTATATCTAGATTTTACTTTAATTATAAAACTTTATATTTACATAAATATTTGCAATTCATAATAATGTAATCAAATAAATTAATATACGATCAATGATTAAAATATTACATCAAATATGCAAAGGGCAAAGATGTAATCGTTCATTGAACATAATAGTAATACAAAATAGAAATCAATAGATATGCTAAAGCTATATAACATTAAAAAGACAATAGAAAAGAACGCTATCTAATAATAGACACTAATATATAACAATAGAAGACAATAGCACTCTGTAGAAATATTTGCTATTTATAAAATAAAATTGATAATAAGAGAAACTAGAGAAATTAATAATTATTATTACAATTCAAAAAATTCAAGACTTAGAAAATACAACAATAAAAAAAATTAGAAAAAATTAACAATCAAAAAGAAATTTATGAATAGATAAAAAAATTATATACGATGTAAATAATAATATAATATGAAGAAAATAAAATATAGTATTAGTTAATAATAAATAATATAGTAATTTTTAATATTAAACTAAATTTATAGAACTAAAATTTTTTATATCTCACGACTTTAATGATTTAATATCACAAATCATTTTCTAAGAATTAATCTGATTAATTTTAATTTTTTATTTAATTAATTAATTAATTTTATAAAAAATTTTAAACACGTTTATTTCTGATATCGCAATATTTTTCTAATGATTATAATATTTATTAATTATAATATTGATATTTAATGAATAAAAAAAGATGACTGAAAATTCATTACATTGCAAATATTTGGAAAATATTGAAAATAATTTTTTTTTAATTGTGAAAAAAAAATCAAATTATTAAATTATCCAAATAAATAAGATTAATATTATACGAAAAATTGAGAAACACTGTTATTTACTATACAACATTTTAATGCGTAGTTTTTCATTATCAGTTATGCATTAACTAACCATTAAACATTATGTCATATTTTGTTTCATAACATTATTGACAGATAATAATTATTACAATATAAACATAAACATAAATATTAATTTGCATTTAAAATTTAGTAACTTGAATGTATTATTTGAACATATAAAATGGTAAAAATTAAAATTAGTCAAATATAATCAGAATAGAAAAATATAAGAACATTATGATATGCTATTACAAAATAGAAATCATTAAAGTTAAATAAAATAGAATATAATTTGTTCTAAATAAATAAATAAATAAATAAAATTTAATATTTTTGTTAAAATATTATAATATTTATGTAGAATATATAATATATTATAGAATATAAAATCAATAAAAGCAATAATTTTTATAAAATATAAGTTATTTTATAATTATTGTTTTTATTCAATAATTAATTATAATGTTTTATAAAATATTATTCTTTTTAAATCCTTTGTTCAACTTCAATTCAAGAATAAAATAGGATAGTTATTTAAATAAAAATTTAAATTGATATACATATACTTTACTAAAATCAATATAAAAATACTTGATTTTTATTTTTAAATGATTTATATATAAATTAATAAATAATTGATTTATTAAAAAGATTATATTTATATAAGAAATATTAGATAAATTATTTAATCATTAATACTCAAACATCTATTCATTATCTGTTTAAGTATCTATTTAATTATTCTGTTTTAGTGAAAAAATTGATTACTAATTTCATTTACCTTGACATCTCCAAACATTTCAACGAGATCGTGGGAACCACTGCCCAAAGCAAGATGATATAGTATATCTTGATCCATAAGCTCAATGTTTGGGTTTCGAAGTCGCACGGATCCATCTCTGTATCTAAAAAAAAACAAGAAATGCGAGCAAAATTAAAAAATTAAAAAAAATAAAATTTTATCTCTGAAAACTTTTAATTTTTAAATTTTTTTAATTAAAAAAAAAGTTATATGATTCAATACAGAATTCAAAAATAATAATTTAATTAATTTCTTGTTTTTACATAAATTCAATAGAAATTTAATGATACCTTTGTAAAAGCAATATATTATACAATTCATCACACCATAATTATCCAAATAATTTCTAATAAAATTCTTGCCAAATTATCAATATAAAAAATGATGCAAAAAAGATGATCCCTTTAATGATTAATAATAGTACGATCGAATTTTTTAAGATTAAAATTTTTTTTAAAAAAAACCTCTAATTTTTGTTTATTTTTTTTTCTACTTGGCAATAATCTATACAAGTTAATTAAATAATAAACTTATTATAACTTAAATTACTTGCTTGTTAAAATGCGTTGTTTTATTTTTAGAACTAGAATTCAATTATATATCTCTCTAAATCAAATTTTAATTGCTATTATATTTCGAAGTATATATATCATTTGATAATTATCTTTTTTTTTTTAAAATATTATAATTATTTGAATGCTGAAAAATAAAAGATGAATGAATGAATTATCTCAGAAGTGTCTAGAAAAATTTAAAAATTAAATTTTATATGATATAATTTATATGATAATAAAGAAAAAGAAAAAATTTTTTTTTATTTTTTACTTATTTATAGATCATTAATAGATTAATTTCATATTTTTCTTTCCTTTTTCCTCTTAGATAACTGCTAAATTAAAAATTTAAGTATCTGTTGCTTCCATTAAATTGCAAAACTCCATCCAACGTAGTTTGTAATTGAACGGTGTTGCAAAATTAAGTTTACTCGTAAACGAGAAGCACGATTTCCTGGTAATTAAATCAAACTTCAGAATTGGATATATTAATGGAATCGTAATTTATGCAGTTAAATATAAGCCACAATTCAATAGTATCATTAATATAGAATAGTATTATTCTTATTTAAGATAATAAATCTTTATAAATAATAAAATAAAAAATCTATTTATTTTTATATCTAGTTAAATATATGTATAATATAATATTTAGTTTGATATATTATTTTATATTTGATATACTATAATATATCTACATAATATTTTAATCTTAATTATCTAATAACTATTATATATATATTTATATTATATTTATGTATAATAATAAATATATATTGAAAAATAGATTTAATATTAATTTTTTTTTAAAAAAGTAATTGTTTAATTTTCATTTTTTATTAAATTTGCAAGAATAATATATATATATATATAAACATATATGTATATTCACTTTCTAAAATAATTATATTGCTGTTACTTAAAGTTATATTTTCTTATATATTTGATATTTGATATTTATCTTTGAAAATAATAATAATTAAAATAAATATACTATACCATAGCTAAATATTAATATATTATAATATTAAATTTATTTCTAACCTTTAAATATTTTCATACGCTATAATATGATATTTGTTTAATTAATTTAATATATCTTATCACTTAATATATTATATATATTTTCTATTTTTTATTTAATATATTTTTATATTATAAATATAATACAAATTGTTTATCGAACATATATTCTACGAACTTTCTTAAGACAATCAATTGGTCATTCAATACTTTTATCAACTCCATTGTTATACAAATTTCCATCTTGAAACAATAATGTATAAAGTTTCGTATTTTCTAACATTCTATTTTTAATAAATTTTCTCCTTCGAAATAATTTTTAGTAATTCGATAAAAAAAATTGATTATTACGTCATTAATTATATATATATATATATTTAGAATATAAACATAAAAAATATAAAAATTTATAATAGATTCTACTTCAGAAATATATAAAATAATGATAAAATTTTATCATTTTCTATTTTTATTAAATATAAAAAAATAAATAAAATTTGAAATTTCTTCATTTCAAGATAACATTTTTTTATTTATGACAGAAACTTATAGAAATAAGATATTTCATTATAATATGATATATTAATAATTAAAGATATTCATATTTAATTTATATATTAATTCAAAATTATATTATTTTATATACATCTATTATTTATAAAAAAAAACTTATTTTTTTTTAAATTTTATTTATATATTATTTAAATGAAAAAATATAAATATAAATTAGTAAAAATATATCATTACATTTATATCTAAATGTATATTTATATTTATATTATATTATATAAGAGATATATTTTTTATAATATTTTATATATTATTTTATTATTATATACTAATTTACTATTTTATATATTAGAATATATGTATTATACAAAATCTATAATCTATTATAATTTATTTTTTTTAAATAATTTAGTCTAATATTTTATAATATTTATTTTAATAAAAATTTTAAAATATTGTACTTTTTAATAATATATATTTTAATAATATATATTTTAATAATATATATTGCATATGTTTATTATTTTTTTTTTCTTTTTTTGATAATATTTTAAAAGGATTTAATAAAAATATTTTTTCAATATTTAGAAAATCAATAAGTTTTAAAGATAATATAGCATAAAGATAATTAATTTTAATTTTCATTATTTTTTATTGCTTTTCTACCTTGAATTTTATATATTAATCTACATCACTTTTGTCATTGTTTACTTTTAGTGAAGATAACTTTTGATATCTCCAGATTAATTTTTATTCTTAATATAAAAACATACCTTTCTATGTAATTTATTTCTTTCTCTACAGAATTCTTTTTAGTTATCTTTTTTCTTTTTTCCTTTGATTTTTTTTCTTCTGTCTTTTTTATATTATTCATATCTTTTGTCTCATAGTGTGCGTTCTGTTTCTTCTGTCAGCCATATTTTCTGTTTTTTCTATGTTATTTATATCAAATTCATATTTTTTATTTTTTCTATATAATTTACATCACTTAATATCTTCAAATTCTATAAAATTCTTTTTCTGCATTATATTTTTAGCTTTTTTATTTAAATAATCCAATATAAAATTATTTAATTCTTTCTTCTCATCAAAAAGATTTATATTATATTTTTCTTTAACTTTAATTTTTTAATAATCATGGCTTTAAGATCTATATGCTAAAGAATAGTAATAATTTCGTGAAAAAATTCTTCGCTCGAAATATCTACCTTTCTTTTCCGGGATATTTCCGAGTATACAGAAACGTTATTCTTAGATATTGTATATTCATCTTTGGTATTTTGCTGCGTAATTGATTTCTCTAATAGTTTTCATTTTTTTTTCCTCCTTTTTTCATAATTTTTATTTCGCTTTAGTTTAAAGTTATTTTTTAAACTTTTATTTATAAGCATTACTCCTGTAAAAATATACATTCTTATGTTTCCTAGCCTTAACTTCTTTTAATAATCTTATTTTCAATATTTTCAAAGTTGGCAATTCTTCTTGTACTTCAATAATGATTTCTAAAATTTTCTTAAGAAATGCTGTATAATAATATTATTATATTGTTAATAAATTCTTTTATTTAAGTTCTATTTCCATTTCTTTCAATTTATTAATTATGTCAAAAAAGTTTCTTATATAATTATTCATATCGTCATTTTTTTGCATTTTATATGGAATTATTTTAGCAACATTGTTTTATTAATAGAATGATTATTTTATGTAATTATTTTCTGTTCCATATTTTTTTTATAATATGCAATTCTTTCAAATCTGCCACAGAATTCATCAGCTAATATAATAATTGATCTTGCTTTGCGATCTGCTGAATCCTATTTTTTAGCATTTTCTATAATTCTAACCTTCTTCACAGAAACATATTTTCATGTATCATTCTTTATTAATAATGTATTTGTATTTTCCATATATTGAAATTTTCCTTATCCAAAAATTTTCTATTTTTACTGTTGTATAACGTTATTATTTTATTTTAATTATGTACTTTTTGAATTTTGTTTTCTTTCTTCACTTTTTTTTCAAAGCACACACTAAAGATAATAAACAATCAAGAGGGCGCTTGTATTGATTCGATCATTGTTCTTTCGCTATTATATAATTTGATTCGTTGATGTGAAAATTTTAATCGAATTATTTTATATTATTTTATATTTTATATTAGAAATAACTAATTACATTTTTTCTTCTAAGTGTATCTTTAACATTACAATTAGATTTATTTAGACCTATAGATTCATGAAAGAAATAATACTTTTTAACTAATATTAATTTAATAAAATAGAAATTTTATTAATCAACAAGAATTAATTTATTGGAGATATTTGAAAACATTTAAAAACAAAAAGTATTAAGCATTTAAAAAGTTAATTATTAATTAAAAAATGATAATAGCATATAAATAATATTTAAATCAAATTTTGTAATAGTATTCAAATTAAACATCATTAGAATAATAACTAATAACAAATAATAACTAAGAACAAATAATAACTAAGAACAAATAATAATAAATAATAAATTATTATATAATTTGATATATTATATGAATAAAAATAAATTATTTTTAATGTATTATAAATTATGTTGTTGAAATTTTTTTTAAATATAAATAGAAGTTTTAAATATAAATAGAATTTAAATCCTTGTTTAATTCAAAATAAAACAATTTAATTGAAGATATTAAAGTCTTTATCAAAATTTATATTATAAAAATATAAAATATTATGAAATTAATATATAGATATCATATTGCTTAAAAGTTTTGAACTTATCTAGATTATATTTATTTAATATGTGAAAAGAAATAAAATAAAAAAAAATATAACAATATACTTTGAATAAATTTATTGTTTTGTTAGGTTAAGTCATTTTGTTTATATGAATTTATATAAATTAGAAATTCTCATTTATTTAACAATGCAACTATCACATCAATTTATATATATATATATTTTTTAATAGAAGAGTGTATTTGTATTGTAGTCGTTAAGTGGTATTTTCATTGAAATATATATACATAATAATGAGAATATATCGATGCTGATTCGATTCCATTAGACGTATGCAGTTAGACTCTTTAAAGAGCAACAACCTTTAAGGTCTATTTGTACTTATGTTATATTTATTTCATCTCAATTATAATTTGGATTCGAATAAGAAACTTTAATTTAGAATTTAATATTAATTCGATATTTAAAAATTATTCCAAGCATATAATATAATGGTATAAATATATATAAGCATTATTGAGGGCAATGAAAAATACAATGAAAAATATTGAAACCTTTATAGTTTTTACAATGAGAATACTTACATCTTATGCATTAAAAATAATTATTTATATAATTATTTTATTGTCATTTCGCTCGTGCGTACTAGGCTTTATACTTTAAGGCTCAATGCATATGAACGACTTTCGCCGTTGCAATTATACGATTTCTAGTGATATAACGCACATCATATGATTTACTAATTGAAAAAAATGTCATTGCAAATCTGCGATAGTGTTATATTGTGTGCATATAGCTTTAATATTGATACATAATCAAGACTTTGTCTTCTAATTAATTTAAATAGACGATTTAATTCACGTTGTGTTATTTATTTGACCAATTAGAATAGTTTAAAAAAAAAATATTTAGAAAAATAAAAAATTAAATAAAATTATTTAAAGACATAATTATTCTTTAATTGAAAATTGATTTCTGAAATACTTAAAACTGATATTGAATAATAAAGGTTATAATAATCGTATATAATAAGCATATAATACTATTAATAAAAAATTATAATATAAATATTTAACATTACATCAAGAAATCAGTAATTTTATCAAAATCAAATAATAAATAATAATAGCAAATAACATACAATTCATTTGAAATAATAAAAAAATTATATAAAAATAAAGAATTGTAAATATATATTTATTTAATTTTCGTATAAAATTATGTTATTTTAAAAATAAATTATTTTCTAAATAATTTTAAAATAATAAAATTTATTAAAACTTTGGCTTGAAATTATATATTTTATCTATAAAAGTCCATATATACAAATTGACGTTTCTAGAAAATGTGTCTGCAAGCCTTCTTTGGCGCAAATACAATATGTACGTAATACATTATATACGTTTAAACATTTGCATCTTATACAAAATCCTATCTTTAATCAATTTAAAGTTAGATAAAATAATATGTAACAAAATATAAACTAAGAAAAGAAGAAAATATTAAAATGGATAATATATGTACAGTACATTATACACTTAAAACTATAGTAACTAATTCGAATCTTAAATATATTGTATATATATAAATAAATTTCAATTCAAAACTATTTTAATGTATTATAATAGACAAAATACTTTATCTTTTTAATGAATAGAAAGAATTAATTGAAATGAATAGAAAGAATTAATAATATGTAGTGTATATACATATATATACATATATACATATATACATATATAATTAATATATATATAATTAAATTATCCAAACATTTTTAAATAAATATGAATAATAATAACAATTTTTTCTGATAATTAACAAGGAATTAATAATATTATGTACATATAATTAAATTATCTAAATATTTTAAATAATAATGAATAATAATACTTATCTAAAGTTTCTTGTAGTAATTATATAGGTATTTTGATATAAGAACTCATTCATTTATATTTTTATTAATAATTCATTTTTTTTTATCACATAAGTGATTCGAATTTTTCAAACGATAATGTAATTGACAAACGTTATTCAACGTTATTTATTTTTTTTTCCATTTTCATATATCTTACTCAAGAAAGAACAAAAAGAAAAAAAAATCAAATACCTAACTGCAGGATCATATTCTTGTGTCTCTTCCTCGTCATTTTCAATCGGCGGTTTCAGTTGACATTCGTGACTCTCCTCGTCCAAGATACGATTTTCACACGCGCAAGTAGGCATTTTGATCACTTTTCGATATATCGAGTACAAATATTCCTCTAAGCAAAATATTGAAATGACACGACAGAGAAAAAAAGAAAAATTTGAAAAGAATAAAAGCGTGATTGCACGACCTTCGCACGATTACACGTCGGAATCTCGCCAAGAGTAAAGCTCTCTGAACGATGTCGACCAGTGCCGGTCTCTGAATAGAATCTTTGCGATGCTTCGGGGGACCTTTATATCTCGATTCCCCTCTGGATCGAGCCTCGACCATTCCATATTCCCACCACGTCGTCTGTTGGCTGCCAAACAATCACGTGTACATGATGTTCGGAGCAGGTAGAAAAGAGAAGTCTTAGAAACTAAAACGAACAAGGAAAGTTGGTATACAAAAACATCGATTGGGATTTATTTATGAGATTGCAAGTAATTTAATTTTGCGATAGATGAAAAAAGATGGAATTATGAAACTAAAGCCATCTTACTTTCTCTAACGTAAAATTAAGTCGTTTCCAACTTAAAAATGAAGCCTCGATGTAAGTTTTTGCATAACAATTTTCATATTTGTTTCAATTTCTAAAATTATTCTTTCAAATTTTATTATATTCGTTCTAATACTTTGTAAAACATTGCATCGAATATAGCTATATAACTAACACATATATAGTGCGAATGCATGTAAATTGAATATATTGGAGGGAATTGAGATTGTATAATCATCGAACCATTTTTAATGCGTGATTCTTTCGGAATTATTGATAGTGATTGACTAATAGTTATGCGATAGAGAAATTTGATATTCTTCTTAACTACATTTAGTTATTCATGTGTTCACTGCGTGCATCACAGATTTAAATCGATAAACATTCAATAATATATGATATTGATTTAAATGAGAGAATATATAGATGTTTATATATAAATTAGAAATTATACTTATAATTTAGAAGTAAAAAACTATCATTATAATTTATAATATAAAAATAGATTTTATTTTATTTCAGAATAGAAAATTATTGTTAATATATTATAAAATATGAAAATTTTGTAAATATGATAAATTGAATATATCTGTTTCTATCTAATCCTGAAAATATTTCAAATTCAAATCTAGATTACACGTTGCAAATTTTGTAAATACAAATTGTTTATAAATATAAAGATAATGAAAATAAATTAATCATGATTTGAAAGAAAGAATTATGTTTTTTGATAAAATGAATAACTCAATAATACTAATAATAAAAATGATTCATAAATTCAAAATTCGTAAGAAAAAGAACAAAGAAATATTTTGAATATTTTTAAATCTCATTGTCAATCTTTATAATTAATATCAATATTTATTAATTATTAATATATTACTATTATAATTATTTTAAATGCATTGAATAATTATATAGTATGTATTATATATGTACATATTTATCTTAAAAAAAAATTAATAAAATGTTAAAAAATTAATATATTTTTTAATTATTTTTTAATATTATTTAAAAGAAAATTATTAAAATTATATTTTTATTTTTTCGATATTTTATAATTAAATACATAAAATATTTTATATAAATATACAAATAATGTATACTATTTTTTTTCTCAATTTTAAAAATATCCATTATCGTCATTCTTATTATTAAAAGAAAAAAATAAGACAAGAAATATTTTATTATTATAGTAATTTATCGATAAAATAATTTTCCCAAGAAATTTATTATAGTTTATTTCTAAGTAACTTATCGATAAAATAATTTTCCTAAGAAACTGAAAAATAAGGAAACTACCAACCCAACAATATTTAATTCTAAACTAGAAGTATGTAAAACTTTTAATAACAATATTACTATATTTTTCACTAAATTTCTTTTTCCTTAAAATAAAATAAAAAATGAAAATAAATAAATTTTCTCTAATTTATACAATATAAATAATATAAAAATATATAAAAATATAAAAATATTAATTATTTTAAAAAATATAAAATATATTTGTTATATAATCACATGTATATATAATCATAATCTATATTAACGTTGTCAATATTAACATGTACGTATAAACCAGTTTAACCTAAAACAAAAACAAATCTTTCAGAATTAAAATCTGTCAAACAAGAAACATTGATGTTACGTGATTTAAGAAAGATTTAAGAATCTTATGAAAAATTTCTTTTTTTATCGGTATTCTGTTCTTAATTTATCTCTAATTGTGAACATATTTGGTGAATTAACGTCAATTAATGACACATTGTTTGCATTATATTCACAAAAAATTCATTAACAATAAAATGAAAAAATATATAATTCTAGTTTTAATATATTTATATATTTTTACAATATTTTAAAATTTTATCTCATTTTATATCATATATGTTAATGAATGAAGTTGATTATTTCAAATTATTTTTAAGTACATCGATTTTTTTTCATTTCGATTAAAATAATTATTAATTGTTAATTAGCAAAAAAAATTTGTAATATATATATGTTCGTATTTTATTGAGGTTATGGAGTTCGATAAAAATCATATTTTATATGATTTGATTCAAAAATAATTCAGCTATATTTATTTACGTGATATTTTTGAAAATTAAAATAATCATTAAAAATAATTTCTCTTAAAAACAACATACCAATGAAGATTTTCTTATTTCTTGAAGCAATATTTTTTTTTTAAAGAAGTGTTTCCTTGATCAATTATAGATATATTTTTATTATGTATCTTTTAGTATATTTCATTGAATATTTGAAATGATCGTACAAAAAAATAAAAAATTTCAAAAATTGCGAAACGATGAATAAGAAAAAGGAAAATACGATAAATCCAAAGGAATACCCTAGGAATACCCTATAATCATAAAGTGTTATCTTTAACAAGTTTTTTTACAGCTAAAAATTCGTTATATAAATAGATAATTTAATTGTAAAAAGATAATCATATTTATAATAGCGATAAATATCACTTGTTTAAATTAATTTGATGATAATTAAAATAAGTATATATTTGCAGTTTTAATTTTTATTTATTAATCCATTTCACTTAATATTTTATTTCTATAATTATTAAAAATAACTTATTGTGATTATTATATATTATAGAGGTTAGAATATTGTCAATATATTCGCTGATGTTTTTGGAAAGTTGATTCTAAAGACCAAAATAATCACGAAAATTGGTACACAAATCGATTGAGCCTCACTTATTATACTATATTTATATTATTATATTGTAAATAATTTAAATTTGCGTTAAATGAAACGAGATGGAAATAAAGAGAGACGGCAGTATGACAGAGAGAGAGAGAGAGAGAGAGAGAGAGAGAGAGAGAGAGAGAGAGAGAGAGAGAGAGAGAGAGAGAGAGAGAGAGAGAGAGAGAGAGAGAGAGCGATAATAAACTTGTACATTAATATTAAAAATATATTATTACATTAAAAAAATATTTTTTACACACAAAAAGAAAACTTGGCAAATAAAATTTTTAATTCTTTGAAAATTAATTTAAAATATTATAAAATATATAAATATATAAATATAAATATATATTTATATATAAATTCTTATAGAATTGACTAAATTTATGTTTCTTAAATTTCTAAAATATAAGTAAAAATTTAATATAAAGAGGAAAAGGATTTTCATTAAATATAAATAATTTACTATTACTATTACGCTTACTTTTAATTCTTAATACAGAATGGGTATTAAACATTTTAAACATTAATAATAATAATAAAATTATATGTATATATTATAATAGATAATGTAATAATATAATCTTTAAAACTTTAGATATCTTAGCGAGATATATTTACATTTTAAAATTATGTTATCGATTTGTCTATCAATTGTCTGGTCAGTGATCCAGATTCCAGATGAAGTTTACTCAACATATTTTTAAAATATTGTTTAATGTCTATTTGTTTAATGTCTCGTGAATGTAAAAAATGAAATCAAAAGTATTTAGAATAAACTTGTTGTCTGGTAGACAAATAAACATAAAATTATACAAATATCGTTCAAAATAATATTTTATATGAGAAGATAACTAATTTTTTTTTAATTTATTTATTTGTAATGTAAAATAAATAAAAAATGTAAAAATAATTTAATTTATGTATTTGTAATTTGTAATGTTATTGTAATTTATTTATTACGTTTAATTTTAAATTTAATATCCAAAGTAAAATATTACATAAATATTTCTATTTATCCATATTAATGGATTTATATGAATTTATCCATATTATGTCTATATTAATTATTTATCACTAAAGTAATTAAAATAATAAATTTGATAATTAATTTTCTTTTGCAATTTTAAATAGAAACTAAAAAATAAAATATTACTTTAGAATCATAATAATGAATTTAATATGTTATTTTACAAAATAAAATTTCTGCACAATAAGTTGCACAAAGATTATTTTAATTTCAATCGATAACATTATCATTTAAAGGAGTGCCATATGTATACCATCAGTGATATATGTAATCATTGACAAGATCTGTGATACATGTTTTAATTGCAAAATATTTTATTATATCGATAATTGCTATCAATAAATAGATATATTTTTCACTTTCTTCAATAATTTTTTTAACAAACAACATAATAATAACATAATGATAAATTTCTTTGAATTACTAGTAGTAATATTTTGTTAAAAATGATATAAAAAAAAAAAAATTTAATACTAGAAAGAATAAAGTAAGATTAATAAAATTAATCATTTTTTATTTATACATTATAATGAGATTACTAATGAAAATAAAAAAAAGAGCTTTCAAAATATCTTTCATTAATGTTTTTTTAATTAATGAATATTTTTTGCAATTACAAGAAATTTATAAATATATATTTAAGTGGAATTTATTCTGATTTAATTTGTGATTTTTAAAAAATCAAATAAATAAGTTATTATAAAATTCAATAAATCAAATAAATAAATTATTATAATCATAATTTCAGAATATTAATATTTATTTAAATTTATATTGTGTTTTTAATTCTGATTCAATGAGAAAAAATAATATAATTCATTGACAATAATATATATAGATACAATTCATTAACAAATAATTAAAATCGATTATATTGAAAAATAAAATTGTTATTATAAAAAATTATTGAAATAAATTTCAATCAATGATTCCGAACTTAGGACAAACTTGAAAAAAAAATAGACAAATTCTTTACAATTTTTTTTAATTCATTCTATAATTCTTCTAAAATTTCCTATTTAAAAAAAATTAATCTCTTATATTTTTTCATTGTCCAATACATTAATTATTATCTATACTTTCTATTTTAAAAATTATATTTTCGTTATATTTTAATTCAATATATTTAATTCAATTAATTTCTATAAATAAATTTTTATTTGGCGTTTTATAAAATATTATTTAAATTCAATTATATTTATATAAAATAAATATTTTAATAAAAAATATGATATTAGGATAATAGAATATCCGCAAACAGGAAATTTTAAATAATAAAACATTTGGATTCTATTGATTTTATAGTAAAATACATACTGATATATCATTTGATTTGCTTTATATAAGACATATGTTTTTCCAAGTGTGATAACATATATGTTTTCCAAAAATGATATTTTACGCTTGCAGATATGCTTTTTTTCTCAGTTGCAAAGTTTCTCATTCCTATTTTGTGAGAAATATAAAAAATGAAAAGAAGAATGCGTGAAAATAACTGTTATTTATCAAACGAAATACGCTGTTTCATGTTTATTTTGAAAAAAATATATGCATTATTCATATCTAAAAGAACAACATAAATTCACGTGACACTTCCTTTTTTGTTAAATACTTTTTACTTAAGTATACCAAATTATCTTCCAATTTAAAATTCATAATTTGATAAGATAAATTTTAATTAATTTTACTTAAGATATATATGTTATATAATATATTAAGTTATTCGTCCTTTTGTTAAGTTAAGTATATGCATATACATCATCAATATATATATATATATATATATATATATATCTATGTATTTTTATTCTTGTTCAGAATTATACTAGGGTTGGCGTGCTGCTTGTTTCATCGATAATTTCTATCCTACACGAACAGTTTCTATTTATTCTCTGCTGGAGGTCGATTAACATTTAAAGTAAAAGTCCAACTTTGTATAACATTATCACCTTTAATACTTACAATAATGTATTTCAATACTTTTATTTTCATATTTGATAATGAAATATGATAATATATATTTATACACAAAATGCTATCTTTTATTTTTTTGTATTAATATCTTTTAATTATATTTTATATACTTATAATTAAGTAAAATAAAATAATTAGAAGAGAAATAATTGAAATAATTAAATAATTATATTTTGGTATTATAATTTTATTGCAAAAAAATACGAAATATAATTAAACAAGAAAAGAGAATAAACGAGATAAATGTAATAGAAATATGTACACAAAGATATATTTATAGAGAATTCTTATGAAGTCAATGAATAAGCGAATGTTGTGTCTAAATGATAACATAATCAAGGTATGCGAGATAATATCAATTGCAGAAAAGATAATAAAATTGTTAGTAGTTCTTTAAAAATCAAGAGAACAATGTGTAGAATTTTTTTGCGAAAATTCTTTTCTTCAAGAGATTAGAAAGGGCAATTGAAAATAACTTGTGAAAATTTTTTCAAAAGAGAATTTAGAATAAAACACGAAACCACTTGTCAAGATTACTTTCAATGCTTCTTAGTCTCTGAATCTCATAAGTCGTATTTAAGAGCATAATGATAATAAAAATTTACTTTACTTTTTTTTTCTTCTTCTCATATTTTATTCTTTTTATTAATCAATTTTCAGGAAAAAATTATCACAAAATTCAGGTACATTATATATAAAATATAATATAAAAATATAAAATAAATATAAAATGAAAAGCAAAGTTATATAAATATAAAAGAAATATGTAACCATAATTATATTATGGTTACATATATATCTAATATATGGTTATATATATATCTAAACATATTTGGTGACATATCAAATTTCAATACTAAGAAATTGATAGAGATGATCAATATAAGAATAAATGATATTCTATTCAATGCTACTAACTTTTGTTCGTTCATTCGTAGATTACCTTGTACTTATTCTGTCTGTGGAAACACAACAGAAAGTGAAAATCAATAAGGTTCAGTGAAATCACCATAAAATACCTGAGACTTTCTATTCAGATAGAAAACGATTGTTCGAATACACACAAAGAGAACATTTTGGATACTTTTCATTTGAAATAAAATAATAAAAGGAAAAAATAATTATTTCAAATAGAATAAAAAATAAATTTTAAAATATTTATTTGTAAAATGTTTGATTATTTTAAATCAAATAATAAAGTTCTTCTTAGATACAGATTTCATTTCAGATTAAAAAGTGTATAAAAAAATAATTAAAAATAACATGGAAAATGAATTTTAAGAATAAATTCCATGTAGAAAAATTATTCTATCTTTATATTTTTATTGTTACATCAGTTAAACAAAATAAAATGATCATTATTCAAATATTATTTAAAATAATAAATAACATTCAATCTTGATTTATATGTATTTCTCTTTATTTTATATAATTAAAAAATTATATAGAGAAAAATACTTTTGATTATCTAAAATTTTTAAATTATCATATTATACATAACGTTAAAACTTTTATTATTATTTATTCATATTGATTACAGTATTATTATTATCATTTATTTTATTTGTTTTTCATTTCTTATGCGCCAAAAATACAAATATTTTTCAAATATCTGATTTTTTCATATAATTCTAAAACAGAGCACTTTTCAAATCGGATCATGTCTCATCCTTTCGAAACACAATGAGATAATTCTATCCTCGTCGTCATAGAAACCGAAGAATCAGACACATCAAGGGTGCGGCCAGTAGGTATACATTCATGGCAAACAGTGCGAAACAAAATTTTAAATAGAGATGTTCGCTTCCGATGGAAAACATGGAAATTACCATTTATGGCAACTGAAGCATTTAATGAAAACTATTTTTGTCAATATTTTGTTTTTTTTTCTTTTCAAAGAAAAAAGAGCAAAAATATATTATAATATTTATGCTTTTTTTCAATCAATTTCAATGTTACATTGCATAATTACAATAATTATCTGCAATTATATTGCAAAAAATTTAAATAAATCATAAAATTTTCATTTTCATAATTTATAGTTTGTAAATTAAACTTAAAAAATCTGTAAACAAAATATTTCCATGTATTTATACGATTAATGTATTAATATTCAATTCTTTATTAAATTGTAGAATTGATTTCTTTCTCATTGATGTTATCATTGATTACGTTATTATTACATTTAAAAATCATTTAGAAAAATGATGATAAACGATAAAATAAAAATCTTGCTAACAAAAATATAAAAATAACTCTAACTTGACAAAATGAAAAATAGATTTCAAAAAAAATATTTTAATGTTATTAGATAATTTTAGATCATTTTTAAGCAATGAATCTATATAGATATAATTCGATTAGTTTAAATTCAATAATATTATTTTCAATTGTCTTTGATATTTATTTATTAATAAATAAATAATTAAATATACGTATTGATTTTTCTTGTGCGCTGTAACAGATTCACGATAGTTATAAATATCCTTGATGTGTGACATAATTTATAAAATTAAGCAGAAATTTTCTAGATATTCCACATAATAATTAATTTCATATTAATTATTTTAAGAATATTATTATATAGTATAATTATTTAAATTTATTAAATTAAATTTATTTTGCGGTATATAAATTTATATTATATGATATGTACATATATTTATATAAATTTACATTACAATTATAATTAAATTTGAAGTTTGTATTTATTAAATTGTTGCAGATAAAATGCTAGAATTCTTAATGAATTAAATCAAATTTTGATTAATATTATTTTTAATAAAATAAATGTTAAAATGCTTGAAATGTCATTAATTAAAAATTGTAAATTTTTTAATATTTAACTCTAAATAATAATATTTTTTAACAATATTATTTCTCTTTTTCAATTAATTAAAAAATTCTATTATCGTATACGTACAGTAGAAAATACAGAAATGCAAATTATAATTCATATTTGAATAATGTTTTATAACATGTGAACAAGATTCTTTACGTAACTCTAAAGTTCTTGAATAAAATGGAATCATGTTTAATGATATAAGTTTGATACATGCGTTGTCTATGTCTTGGAACATATTAAACATGCAACCTTCTTTTATTTTTAGCGCAGTTTATGTAGTTTAAATATCAAAAAAAATTAAAATTCAATTCTTATTTATATCCAATAGATTTTTAATCAAGAAATTACATTTAAAAATAAAAAATTGAAAATATTTAAAATAATGATTTGTGTAAAAGAAAAGCGGAAAAAAAACTTGAAAAATTTTAATATAATTAAAGAATTTATTAAAAATTTAATTATAGAAACACACAATATATATTTTATAGACAAAGTTTCGTTTTAATTATTATTATTAAACAGATATTAATGATCCATTTTTTTTATCAATAAATTATGTACTTGAGATTCAAAAGCATTTAAAATTTTTAGCGCACATCTTAAGATAAATCTGTATATACATTTATAAAAAAATCAAATCAATTTTAACTTTAAAAATCGATATCTATCAAATTAATAAAAATGATATTTGTGAAATAAATATTTAATATATCGCATTTTGTAATTTCAAGAAGAAAGATATATTCAAAAATGTAAAATACTAGTGAAAGTAAAAAAATATCGAACATAGAATTTATATTTATTAAATATTTTAATACATATAAAAATAAATCAATTGTATTCGTGTTTTAATATCGTTGGATAATTCTAATTTATTAAAATGTAAACATGAATTTTGAATAAAATATTATTCATATAAAAAAAATGATGAATTGTAAATGAATTAACTTTTGAATTGTTACATAAAAATTTTAAAATGTAATTATTAACTATTACTTAACTTACATAAATAATATTTTATAAACAGTATGTACTATATTAATTTTTTTGTGTTGATGCATATATATAATTGATATTAATAAAAATTATTCAGAATCTTTTTTTTATTTTTTCTTCTTTTTAAATTAAGAATTGATTAAGAATTAAATAATTGAACATAATGTAATTAGTTATATCTAATAAAATAATTAAATAAATATATTAAAAATTATAAAATAAGAATATATTCAATATTTTTTTTTAGTAATATAAAATTATATAATATAATAAAATTAAAAAATTTTAAATTAAGGATTCTAATTATTTATCAAATAAAATATTAAATATGATAATATCAGAAATAAATAATTCAATAGAAAAAAACCAATTTCCTACAAACTTTTATAATATGAAAAATAAATTTATTTAAAAAAAAATAATTTCAATGTAAAAATATAAAATATTAATTTTTAAACAAAATATTTTGAATAGATTTTAAAACAAAATCTATTTTGTAATTATATTATATTAGAACATTTTTTAAGATTTATTATTCTATCAAATCTTTTTATTTTGTTAAACACTTTAAATAATATTATTATCACATCATAAATTATATAATTAAATTTTCTTAAATTCAATGAAATATGATAATTATATTACAGGTATTAAATTTTGAAAACAGAAAATTTATTTATATATATATATATACTGAATGGAAATACAAAAAGACATTAATATATATTTCATATAAAAATTTTATTAATTAAAATTCAATTACTTTTAAATTAGAATCTAAAAATATTTATTGACTATATTATTAAAATTTGCGTAAGAAAATTAATTTCTTAATAAAAAAATCAATATAAAAAATTATTTATATGTAAAAGCATCGTATTAAAGTATTAAAAAAATTGTTTAGGTGCAACTTTATATTATATATTAATTATTTAATAATGAAAAGCATATTTTATAAAATTTAAAATAAATTAATTAAAATTTAAAAACAGTTAGATTATTTAATAATTGTATAATTAATTAGATAGTCTAAATAATTTTTATGTTATTCTTTTCACAATTTAATCAAACGAATACATGGATAACTTGAGTAAAAGAATCATGACACATGCATACTATTACAATACATGGTTATATCACATCGATCGTCCATTTCGTTGCTGACCATTGATAGCTAAAATATATATATATATGAACATGAATTCAAGTATTTCTTTTATCTTTCTTTTAATCCAAAAATTTTTTAATATGTTTCAATGTAAACAAATAATAAGTATATTTCATTGGTATAAACTTCATTTTGCATACATTTTATTTTTCCCATTTAAATTCATTTATACATGCTATTATCTTATAAATTTATATATTATTTATTTATTATATATATTTTTATATACAATTTAATATTTCATTTTTTCTTATTTACTTTGACGATATTTTTTATCCATAAAATTAAATTTTAATTTTTTCACTTTATATTAAAAATCAATATTTTATAAATTATTTCTTATTTCCTATTAAATATCAATTTATTTATACATAAAATCAAAGAAAGATTATAAAAACATAAGAATAGAATTTTTTAAATTTTAATTGTATTTATATTATTGAAAAAATTTATAGTATGTATCAAATAATAAAAGAAATATTGACATCATGAATAAAAACACATAACTTTTTAGTATATTGTATCATTATTTACATCATAAATTATATTTTCGAAAAAGACTCGATTTTCGAATCACATGCTTCGCAATTATACACTTGTAGCTTCTATAACAATCTCATAAAGTTTTATAGGAAACATAATCATGTAAATTATTAAAACTGTTATTATGAACAATCTATCATTAACAATTATTGTAATGTTACTCTTCACGCATCGAAAATTGTTTATTATCTCACAAAATTTTGCGCATAGCCAAGCCCTTTTTTGCAAATTGAACCAAAGGGAGGAAACACTCTCGTGGAGATGAAACTTAAACGTAGAAAATGTGATTACAAATGACAGAAACACTCACTCGTCAATTTCTTCCTCTTCTAGCAGAAGACTCATCTTTTCACTGCGTGGTTTTATTCACTATACAAGTACAATCCAGTGACAAAGCTTGACTCTCTCTACTGTAGGGGTGTAGTCCTTTCGATGATCCTCCGCAGGATTATACTTGTATAAACGACACCGCGATCATGTACATACGTTGCGCGCGCGCGCTTTCTCTTCACCGCATCAGACATTCTTTTCACAGTACATTCTCGCCTTAATTCAACGGCATGTTTGGAAATGCGCCGCTAGGCGACCCATTTTCTCATTGGCCTACGTTTTACAACAGTCTTGTGCGCGAATTACAAATTTTTCTATAAGAATTTAATATTTTGGTTTAAATTCATAATTCATTATGTATTTTTGATAACAAAATTTATACAATACAATAGAACATAAATTATAAATAAAGAATGAATTATTTAAATTTCGGTTATACAAGCTAAGTGAATATATATATTTAAGCTATTTAAATATCTAAAAATGTTTACATTTTCGAAAATGTATTCTGCATTTAATTTGGTATATTCACAAATTTCGTTCTTATTTTATGATTATTCGAAAAACTGCTTATCTAAGATTTGTCTCTCAATTAATTAAATAATCGACTATTGTATAAAATTCTACAATGAAATATACTTAATGTATTTTTTATATTATAATAATATTATAATAATAGAAATGAATTTTTTAAATAATAAAATAAAAATTTTGATTACGATCATCGAATTACATTAACAAATTATTAACAAATATATATTTTTTAATATTTAAATATTTCCTTTCTTAATTTTTTTTTATTAAAATAATTACCTATAAATAAAATAAAGAATATGTATTAATATAACAAATTAATTGTACATAAATTTTATTTCACAAATTGTAAAAATGATAATATAAATTCAATGTTTACATTTTTAAACGAAAATATATATATTTTTTTAAATAAAATTATATACATATATTACTTTTATATATATTTTTATAAAAACTATTACATAAACAAAATATAACTGAAAATAAAGTACTTTTTTTATTAAAAGCCATAATTAAACATAACTCACAAAATAGCATGAACAGGATCAAGGATTATTATTATATTCAAGGATTACTATCTTTTGAGGTAAATATACGAGGTAAATGCGGTATCATGCATTGATATTACTGTCACAAACTGCGTTTATTTTTATCATTAATGTATATTATTTATTATAAATAAGTTAGAAACATTGATTTCATTTTGGGTAGGTGTTTTCTTGGTAGGTGTTTACATTTTATACACACAGAAAGAATACCC
Organism: Apis mellifera; assembly: GCF_003254395.2. Classification (NCBI taxonomy): domain Eukaryota; kingdom Metazoa; phylum Arthropoda; class Insecta; order Hymenoptera; family Apidae; genus Apis; species Apis mellifera. Next base: position 7,966,142 of record NC_037644.1, on the reverse strand, counting down.
AACATATTATGCTTTCAGAAAAATGTATACTTTTGACAAAAAATGATTTACAAATGAACTATAGCCACAAATTTGCGTGTCACTCGTTCGTTCTCGAATCAGGCGAAAGAAAGCCTGTTCGTCTCAACCAAATTTTTATCTTTTGTTAAAATGTTTCACGCATGCTGTGCATACATATCATACAGCTAACAAGAGAACTTCAGTGGTTGATACATGTCGATTTTTTAATAAAATTTTGCACAAGTATCCATTAAAGGTTTAAGAATTTAATTTTCGTTTATGTCCATTTTTTAATTTAAGAGAAAAATCATTCCTTTTATCACTTCTTTTATTTTTAGCATCTATAAATCGTAAACGACAAAAGATATAAAAAAATATTTAATAAAATGTACCGCTTTTCGTGATTCATAAATCTGCAAAAAAATTTTTGATTATTTTAAATATAGAGATTTAATAATTCATGACATGAATATTTGAAAATGATCTTTATAAGTGAATGAAAATATTGATTTGGCAATATTTTATTATATTGCCAGATAGAAAGATAAATACATATCGAATTTAAAAAAAAAAATACATATATAGTTTCGCATAAAATAACGAAATTTGTAATTTACCAAGAATAAAAAAATATTCATGAAATAGATATGATAATTGATAATTCTATTATAATAATAAAATTGAATATTAATATTGCATTAAAATGTATTCAATACCAACAAAAGTGATTTCAAGTCAGAGCTTCTGGCCGAACTATTATCTCTATAACAATTAAAAAACATTTATCTTACTGAAAGGAAAAATTGCTTTTATACATTTTTATACAGTTTTAAAGAAAATAAGTAGTTAATTCGAATTAAATTGAAATCTGCTAAATAATTAACTTTTAATCTTACTTTTTTTTATTTTAAAATTTGATTTTTATCATTTAAAATTATTTAAAAATTTTATTTTAAATGAAGAATCTTGAAATATATTGTATGCTAGATTTAAGAAATAAATATTGTTTACAAAAACGCTTATAAGATCTTATTTCTAATAGAAAGGAAGTAAAGTTTTTCTCATGATATTAAAGAAGACAACAGGAAGACTACACAGTCTTTTAATGTTTTTGGTTTTTAAATATGGAAGAATTGTGAAAATTTTTTTGGAACGAGTTATTTTATTAAATCATGATGTTATTTTACATCAAAAAAACAATATTATAAAACTGCAATATCTTAGAATTGTCCTTGATTAAATTTCAGAATTTGTTTAAATATATAAAAGTAAACATATATAGAAGAATCTTTGTCTTAATATGAAAATTTAATAAATTATATTATATTTTACAAAATAGGCTAGGAAAATTTAGCGGTAATGTAATGTATATGAAGAATTAGCTAATTTCGTTGTGCTTGATACATGAAATATTTATATTTCAAATACTTTTTTAAAGAATTTTATTATTATAATAATTATATCGAATAAATTTTCTTCAATCTTTAATATAATTTATTTATTATAATATCTCGATCATGTTTTCCATTGTGCTTCCTATTATATATATATATATTATAGAAAGAGTATAAAATAAACAAACTTCGTTATATTATGATAAATTAATCTTATGGTTATATAATATTATGTAGAATATATAAAAAAAATTATATGAATTAATAACTAATATAGAAAATAATAAACTTTACAAAATTTAAAATAATAATTTTATACATAGAATAATTACAATAATTATATATTTAATATTAAATTTATAATGAATAGATATTTTCATTCGCAAAAAAAATTAAAATTTCTAAAAAAAAAAAAAAAAAAAGATTCTTTCAAAAAAATCTTTGCAAAAATTTATAAGTTTTAAGAAATGGTAAATAATAATAATTTATATTTTAGATTTTTTTTAATATCTTTTGTCGTTTATAGTTTATAAGTACTTAAATAAAAGAGATAATTTGAATGAAGGATTGATTTCTTTCTTAAAGTAAAAAATAGCACAAACAAATTATAGCTAGATTCTTAGATAAGTCTAATGAACACTTATGTAAAATTTCATCAAAATTAGCATGTATTAGTCGCCGACATTCCCTTGTAAATTACATTCTCTCACTTTCACTTTCTCTTTCTTTTTCTCTCTCACTCATTCAATCTATCTCTCTCTTTCTTTTTCTTTCTTTCACTTTTACTATCATTTTTTCTCAGTTTGAGAGAATACACATTTATTTCCTCTCTTTCATTGGTCATTCATTCTTTTTAATTACACACTCTCACTGAAAACCAAGCAGTATTATTATTATTATTAATATTATTATTAATATTATTATTATTAATATTATTAATTATTATTATTATTACTATTATTATTCAATATTATTTGTTATTATCTCTTAATATTATATTTTATTCAATGTATTTATATATTTTTTCTTTCATATAAACTCAATGTTTCAACCAAAGTAGGTATGACATATGCTGCCCAGTGTGCGTGCAGTGTTAGCAATATCAGGGTTAGACATTCAGATTATGCATATCTAAATGTCACACCCTAATTCACTAATTTGACTAACACTGTAAAGTTTATTGTGCAAGTATTCTCTAGGTTTATGCAAAGCAGTTTCTATCACCTTTATATAAATGTTCTTTCCTTAGAACATTAAAAGGTGACACAAATAGCAATTTATTGAACCATTAGAGAATACAAGCAGTGGGCAGCGCGCTAGCCAGCATGAGCGAGCGCAGGCAGTGAGCAGTTCATACATACACTGTAATGTGGATACAATGTGAACTAGGGCCACATGTTCTTAAACCATGTCCCTAGCTACACAATGCTGTGTCAATAAGCGAGGGCTGGATGAAAGGAAAAGTATCATGATAAGACTTTTACATCGTTTGTAACTTGCAGGATTATAATTGTATGGTATGAGATCGCAGCCCTCACATTCCGTACACAGCCTATGGAGAAAAAAGACAGCAGAAGAATCTGCAACCTTTCAGCTCCTAATTACCTAAAATCACATCAAACAGATGTTTTCTAATAATTTCTTAATATTGAAGGGTGGTAAAGTTTCCTTCTTGGTTTTATGTTGCTTCTTTCAATGCTAACCTATTTTTCATTTTATATATTATATATAACAATATTTATACGATGAATTATGAATTTGAGTCACATGCAGAAAAAATTTTTACTTGCTTCTGGCACAGATAAAAAAACACTTTGGCTTTTTGCATCTAAGAAGGGACTGCAATAAAAACACCACACTAGTAAATGGCACTAGAATTGCTCTCACTTGTGTCACTGACTATTTGTGATTAAAAAGTATTTGTCCTTCTTCTCTTCAGTTTCTTGCTGAGATCTCTCGATTTGAGATGAACACTTGGACAGACATTGTATCGCATGGCTGCACTCTATCTTATATGTTTATTTATGTGTTGCTCGTGGTATCATTATATAAAAATTAGACGATTACGCAGTCAGCCAGGCATGATTGACTAAACTAATCTATAAAAAGGTAATAAATTCAACAAATAGAGTATGAAACTAAATCAATTTGTTGGTATTGACAGTGAGAAGGTTAGGAAAGAACGTATAACGCTCAGATTTAGGTCCATATTTGTTCATCGCTGTTACCTCCGTTATAAATTTTACTAATCAATAGTTGGTACACTTGTAATGGAGCAGCGACAATGTTGATGGCACCATAAATTACTGTTCATTTTCTGCTTTTTTCGTCTCTTCTCCATTTCTAACTTAATAGAGTTCACACTGATACCTTGGTCAGGGTATAAGAAAAATTCTTAAGTCCATCCTGAATTTTTTGTATTGCCATCTAAACCAGATTATATTCTTTTAAGTTTAATTGTAGAATGGTGTCTTTCACTGCTGCAAATACAAATCTGATGTTTTCTGTATCTGTAAGAGAAAACAGAATTAACATATATAACTTCTTTTAAACAATAAGAAATATGACTAATGAATTAAATAAACAAAAAATATTGTTAATCATTTTTTTATGAAGATTTTTTTTGTAAATATTAAAATTTTCCATAATTAATATTTTTTATTGAATAAAAGTATAATAATACACTGAACTTACCTTTAAATTAATGATAAGCTGATGTTGATAGACATGCACATGCAATTTTTTTTAATGTATAAAAAAGTATATAATATAATATAAGAATTCATATTATAAGAATCATTTATTAAATTTTACATTAAATGAAATATATTTATATTGTTTAATGATATATTTAAATTAAATAACTGAAGCACATAAATTTATAACAATGTTTATCAATATCATAATTATTAATTGAACATAATAAATTACAGAAGTTACAATTAATTACAGAGATCTTATAAAAGTATATATAAAAGAACAAAAATTTATATGTAATGCAATAGTTATATGCCATTAAAGAACAAAGTAGATTATATACTTCCACAAACATATTATTATTGTATTTACTTAATTATCTTTTGTTATAAACAAATTAATAAATTAAATTATTATTAAAAGAATTCATAAAATTATTAGCATTTTTCAGAATAAAATAAATTTAATGTTAATTAAATTTGCTTTTTAATTAAATTTAAAAAGAAATTATAAGCAAACATTCAAATTATAATCATGCAAATAAATATGATCCATATAATTCAAGCATTAAAATTTTGTGCAGAGCATTATATTTCTTCCAATATTAAAAGTGACACTTATAAATTAAAATTAATTTGTTAAAAAATTGTTTTAATTTTTGTTTTCTATATAATGTTATTCTATGTAATGTTCTACATGAATAAAATATTTATATTTTAAAATTCTTTTGAATTTTTTATTAAATAAATAAAAATACTTTCTTTTTACTGAAATAATATAATAGTTTAATTATTAAAATTTTACTTGATTTATATTAATAAATTTGAAATACTAATAAATATATAAATTATTTTTATATTTATTTATGAATATTTATATACGATTATATTACTTATATGCAAATATATTTTTCATTGCATTTCATTTTTTTAATTATAATTGAATAATATAATAAAATAATTTATGTATGAGTAATATTATATAGGAAACAGACTGGCGGCAGTTTTAAAATTTTACTACACAGAAAATATTACTCTATTTTCAGTTTTGAATACTTAGTCAAATACAATCATTTCGTAAAAAATCTACATATATATTTTCAATAAAAGAAAGAAATTTTATACATAAATGCAAAAAATTGTTCATAATCACATTAAGCAAGATTGAATTCTTTAAGTGCAGTTTGCATAATTGTATCTTTAACAGCACAAAATACAAGCTTGATGTTTTCCGTGTCTGATGTATAATCCCATAAATGCAGCATGCAATAAATAAACCACACATTGTTATAACTATTAATTTTAAATATAGAAAATCAATCTGATTTTGAAAATAAATATTTATATTATTATTTTTAAATAATAATATATATTCACAAAATATAATTCTTATAAATTAATAATAAAAAATTTAAAAATTTTATCAATTTCTTATACATTACAACACAAAATAGATTGATTTTCTTATAATAAATAAATATTAGAATAAAAATTACGCACCTGATATATGCTGAAGAATATAGGCAACATGCAAATTATCTTACACAACGTTAGAAGCAAAAATAAATGAATATTATCAACTACTAGCAGCCTACCTGTGGCACATGTAAAATGTGAATATATAATCTTCTCAATATCAGGATTCAAGTCGACAAACATCTGTAAAATGAATTCTCTAGCAGGTATGGCATCTCTTTGTGGGCCTGTGAAATATATAAGCAAGCATACGAATTGAATTTACTTCTATTTTTATTCAAAAGTATATTATTATCATTTTTTCTCAATTAAATTATCAGTGGGATATTACTTTAGCATTAGAATAAAATCAATTCAAATAATTAGTATTAATGACAAAATTACAAGATTTATTTACTATCTACAATAAAATATTTATTTTAAGAAAACATATAAAATATAACATAATTTAAAAATATAATTAAAGATTTAAAAAAAATTAAATATAGAAATTAAAAATTATGTTTTCATATAAAAATAAAAAAGACAATCTTTTCAAAAAAAAAACTAAAATTGTTAAATTCATTTTATCTTTTTTACTGAATCAATTTAAATTTAAATTCAATAAATAGGAAGGATAAATTATTTAATTAGTTCTATCTTATTAACTTTCAAAGAAACCTTTTAAAAGTTTTACCAATCAGATAAATGTCTTATGTAAGTTTAATAATATATGTTTTCATTTTGTCAGCTTATAATATAATATAATAGTATATTACATAATATCTTAATTATATATTTTTGGTAAAAAATTAAAGAATATTTATATTTATATAAAATGCTTAGATAATTAACTATAAAATAAATAAATTTACCTAAAGGAAAAATTAAATCTAATGATTTATTTATATAAATTTTGTTTTTATATGTTTCTAAAAAAAATTGTATTATTTATTATTGATAAAATGAATAATATTGAAATATGAAAAATAGCTGTTCTATAATACGGAAAGGGTTAAGCTTTAAGAATACAGTTACGATTTTATAATTTATAGTTACTGGCTTGATGTAGAAAATTGTCTACAAAACATCTACAATTTTTGCCAGGATGCGTTATACTTAAACCGACCTGTCGCACACGTGAAGTGAGAGTAGCACATGCGGTCAGGATCAGGATTCGAACTAAGATACACCTGTAAGATGAATTCCCTGGCTGGTACAGCTTGCTGTTTAGGGCCTATACCATAAAACTTATTCATTTACTAACAATCAATTGAATAATATATTCCAAAGCAATATGAAATAATTATAAATCTGATCCTCTAAACATTTATTGACAATTCATCCTAAGGTGTTTTTCATTTAATATTTTGTAATATTTAAAGGGATATAGATACCTTTTATAATTATTATTTTATAATGAGTATTGGATAAAAAATCACTTTTATCACTTTTATCACTTTTAACAAATACAAATTACAATATTGAATTAATTCATAAAAATATAAAAAAATATATTTAATAAATACTTTTTTATCTAAATGTTTTTGTACAGAAAATATTACATAATATAAACATAATATTCAAAAAAAATATATATTTTATAAAATATTTTATTAATAAGTTATTTTATTAATAATATATTACTTCCTAATTTCTCCATATTCTTAATAAATTTTTATTTTTTATTTTATTTAAAAAAATTTAGATCAAATAAATTTTTTGAAACAAAAAAATAATTCAAGATTTAAATTGTTTTTAAAAATTAAATATCATTTAAACAAAAAATTTTTCAATATAAGTTCCTCAAATTATATTCCGAGATTTATTCAGAAAATAATATTATAAAGTATTATTAAATATTATCAATACTTTTAATATTATTTATCTTATTTTATCTATTTTAAATTATCTAATTTTTTTAATTTGTATCAAAAAATCATTGCATCTTTTGAATTATTAATAGAATATGACGTAGAATAGAAGATTTATGATCACGATAATAATTAAAGATATTTTATATGTAATAATATGATACTTTGTATGTATAATAATGTAACTGTTTCAATTTTTGTTAGTTTAATTTGTATATATAAATTTGTAAATCTTATTTATATAAAATACAAATATATTAACTATAATTAATTATGCAACTTTTTTGATGATTATTTATATTGCATAAAATAATATTTATTTGCATAATGCAAAAAAGTACGTGAAAACTAGCAATTTTCATTAATTGTTAAGTTTTGAAATATATTTGTATAACATTTTCTATTAAAATTATCTGAATCAACTAATAAATTTTTATTTACGAGTGATGATACATCTAATATTTCATAAATAAATTGCGGATGTTTATGCAAATTTAAATTTTTGTGAATTGTGAATATAATTATTAAAAATATAAGTATTAAAATAAATATCTGTTTCATTAAATAAAAATAAATAAATACTTGTTTTATTAAATATTAAATATATTTACAAGATATAAGAAAAATATTTTAGATATTTTCTATTTTTAACTTATAGTATTATTTTAAATATTTTATAATTTTTTATATTATAAGCATTATCTAGATTTTTGGATATTTTCCATAAATATCCGCAGTTTATTCATGAATCTAAATTATTAATGATTTTCTAAAAGAAATATTAATGTTATATACCTACCATTATATTCCGGGAAATAGTCAACAAGATGAGAATACATAATCTTCTCTTCTAGCAAATCTTTCTTGTTTAGGAAAAGAATAACAGAGGACTGTTGGAACCAAGGATATGTAATAATTGTTTTGAACAATGCCTTACTTTCTTCCATTCGATTCTGAAAAATAATAATAATAATAATAATAATTTATATTATATTAATAATTTTATTATCCATAGAAAGAATATAGAAAATAAAAAATAAATTTTTAATAATGATATAGTTACCTCATTTTCTGACTCAAACAAAATTTGATCATATTCACTTAAAGCTACTAAAAAGATAATAGAAGTAACATTTTCGAAACAATGAATCCACTTCCTTCTTTCTGATCTCTGTCCACCGACGTCTACCATCCTGTAAAATAAATATTATTTTTATAATATTATTCAAAATTTAACTTATCTTATTAATATATATATATATATATTTATATAGTGCTACATGTTAATAAAAATAAATTCTATTTTTATCAATTACTAAATACAATTTATAAATTCTATTTTCAAATATCATAATTAATATCACTGACATAATTATTAATTAAAATATTTACAAAAATATACTTTGTGAACATAAATTGCATGAAAAAACATGCAAACGATAAGCTGTTCCAAGCAAATGAAAGATAGAAATTGAAAAAGAAAAAAGAAAAAAAGAAAAAATCAATATAATATATATTAAGAAAACATAATTTTATTCTTTTAAAAAAATATATATTTTTATAATTACTCACCTTGTAAACGTATTCTAAGATACAGGTTATTATTATTTATATCTACTACTATTATTATATTATTATATTATTATTATAATTACTTTCTACTATTACTTTAATTACCACCTTAGTACATCTAAAATATTCTGAATATCTTTTACAATATTCATGTAATAATTTTACGTATAAGAGAATGTCAATACTATTACAACAGATTAGAGTAATAACTTAAAAAAAATGTAAATAATCAACAAAAAGAAGCAGTTTCACATAATATATTAAAAAAAATATATATATATGTGTATACAAGATAGTATAGAATAAAATAAACCAATTTTCTATTCTTTCAAAAACACACAGATATTTTTCATACTGATCCACATACTCCAAGTTAGTGTAGTAATAATAAATTAGTAAAGTATACATACTTCTAAACGTATAGTGAAGTTTCAAATAACGTGTGTTAGTACCTAAATATGATGGAGTCCAGATCAAACGGATATTCTATAATGCCAGTAGTAGGAGCTCGAGCCCGAAGAATGTCTTGTTCAGTAGGAAGGAAGTCAGGCTTTTCAATACGGTCTAGGTCACTAAGATAACTGCAAAATAAACGAAGCCACAGTCTGATAGTGCATGCCATGCATGTATTAAAGGTGATTATGAGGAGAGGGATATCGCAAAAAAAACAGCTCACACATGCTCGTTCTCCCTGCCTGTAAGAATTTTCGAATATTGCAAAAGTTCATTGATTTGTTCTTACAGTTTTATGACATCCAACCGATAAATTTACATTTTCTGCTCCTATCATTACATATTAAATGGAGAGAAGAAATTGTATTCTTTATTTCAAGAAGAAGAGAAAACTTGAATAATGAAAATATACATAATGTAATTAAATATTTTATCCCAATTACAAAAAATACACGAGACAAGTTTGAATCTGATTTTTAAGGTTGAGACAAGTCATAAAACCCCGGAGGGATCAATGGAACCTCGCCGAGACATCACCGACGAAAGGAAAAAGAAAAATGTAACAAATGATGGATTTTCAATGTACAAATGTGAGATCGATGAGTCACAAACGCATGCAGCCACGATGCAGAAAGAGTAGTCCAATGTAGTAGTAATAAGTAGTAAATCACAGGCACAGGCAGCGTCTTCTTTCTTTCTTTGCATGGCGAGACATACCTAAATCGAATTTCTTCCAAGTCAAATGGATATTCAATTATACCAGTAGTGGGTACTCTCACGCGAAGAATGTCCTGTTCTGTTGGGAGGTAGTCCGGTGCTGCGACTCGATCTATCTCCAATAGGTAACTGAAACATTATGCTCTCAATACCTGGTACGGCGGGAAATCGATTCATTCTCAAATCGCTCGTTGGACAAATTATAAACCAAAAATCGTATATGTATGACACACTTACGCAAATTACCTACGAATGAATCGAGAATTTTATGAAACTTAAACATTAATTTATCAAGAAATTCGAACAAATATCTTTAATAAAATATTTCTAAAAGAAACAATTTAATTTTATGCAATTATACGAAATACTCGTAATTAATTGCATTGTCTCGCCTCGTCAAACCTGTACCTCTTCTTGGTAATCGCGTTTGAGAATTGGTTTAGCTGTGCATTTGTGAGAAATTATTAATTGAACGATGGCATCGAGGTGGTATGAGGTGAAAAAAAAAAAAAAAAAAAGAAAGAGCTCTCCTCAGGACAAAATAATATTAAATGCACGATTACTTACTATTTAGCGGAATCTGTGAGCTGATATTCTCGCCTGCGGTCATAACACTCCTGGATACCACCGTCTGCCCATAAATCTTTAATTGCCTCTACGTATGGGCTTTCAAACGTTGTAACAGTTTCGAAGTCCACGCTTCGCACGAGTTCTGCTTTTTCCTACGGATCGGATGGGAAGAACACACACGTTGCACTCCGGTACCATAATTAAACACGGCAAAAAGAAGAAAGAAAAAAGAAAAAAGGGAGCCAGGGTCACCCAGGTTAAAAATACTCACTATATTCGAAGATTCGGTGTACTGGATCTTGAGGAGGTCCATCGCTCGGATCATGGACTGCATGGCCATGAAAATGTTTTGGTACACGAGTTTAATGAACCCCCTCTTGTCATCATCCGAGTAACCAGACCCGTGGATGATTCTCATCTGTTTGATGAAGGTGGATTTGCCGGATTCACCAGTACCTGTAACAAAATTGTTCGTTAATTATTCAACGAGTCAATTATTATCCAGCTAATTGGTGTTTTTTAATTATTTATTTCAAGTTTGCGCGATTTTTAATTAAACTCGATGAAACTGCACTTATTATACATGTGATAATCTAGACAAAGAGATGGAACATTTGTTATTAAGCACATTTCTCAAACTAGTTTACATTTAATTGTAATTAATATTATTATTGGTTTTGATGAAATAATAAAATAAAATATTTCTGTTTTTAATTCTAAGAAAAACTTGTATCAATATGTTAAGAAATATTTTTTATTTATTATAAAAAAAGATTTCACTTTGATTATTGTTTTCAAAAAAATAATTAATTTTATTAATTTAATTATAATTGTTAAAATCTAGAATAATTTATAGACTCTAGAAATTATAGTTCAAACACAAAATAAAATATATCAATCAAAATGAAGTACTAGAATTAAATAATTTAATAAATTTTTATAGGTTATGATGGAATGATATTAATTAATGATTAAAATTAATTAGATTTTTTTAAATCGAATACGAGTAACTGATTTATATGTATATAAATGGTATTTAGAGTTAACACATAAATTTAATTATTGCCATTATACCTCAATTGCACCGTATAAACCGCATTAAATCAGAAACTAATAATTTCAAATATCATTGGTACTTTCTCGATCAAAGAATAGCGTAGAGAAAGTAAGCAATTGTTAACAAAGCGTTTCGCATTCGATAATTAATACACCGATCCAATTAATTCATATCCGTCTCTATCTTGGGCCGAAGAAAGAGAGGACAACTGAAAAATAGATAATATTGAACCGGCATATTTCTATATTGAAGCCGCTCCAATGACAAATATCGTATTACATTATCGTATTGTTAATACAATACACGCTCGAACCGTATTCTACAAACATTACGAGTTATTAACGATTGCGTAACGTGGCTCGTTGGATTGCATATTAATATTTGCATTTGAATTGATCCGTTGCTTGCTTTCGTAAAAAAACAAGCAGAGTGTTCTTGCTTGAGAACACGTGGACCGAGAAGCCGGGCCTCGAAAATCATTTCGAGGCAATATTGAAGCGTATTGAAAACCGAATCGACGTTGGAGCGTGCTAGAATTGGCCGACCTCCACCGACCTCCATATCTTTCGTTCGACAATTTCCGTACAGCGGTCGACGCACGCCTCGTGCTTTTCCGGGTCGCCAACGGAAATATACGAACATCTACGACGAAAAACGAAGCCACCAACCTGAAATGGGAAACGACACCAACAACAGGGCAACTATACCAACCCTTTTTTTCGGCATCCTCTTTCATCTTACTCTTCTCAAATTATGAAATTTAATAGATATTTATATAATTGCAATTAAAAATTGAATTATTTTTCTAAATAGAATTATAACAACATATAACTGTATTTCATAATTCTAATTAAAACTTTCAAAATATTATATATATATACATATATATATTCAACTTATTTTTTTTATAAAAAATGTTTTAGTTTTTTTTCATAATTCAATTTGATAAAATTATCTCTGAATGTTACAAATTTAAAAAATTTGTCTTTTTATGCATTTTTTTTCAAGCAATATAATTGTTAAAAAGAGTATAAATATAATTATTAGTGATAATTTCGTGAAAATTTTGGAAATTAATTAATATAAATTTTACGAATCAAATTTTTGAATTTCGCAATGAAATTTGATAACCATGTAATAAATCATTATTAAAAACTAACTAACTATTTTTCGTCGCAACTAGTATCATTTCTTTCCTTCTTTATTGCTAATAATAACGCCGACATTAAATAGGTTGCAAGTCGATTAATTCGACCCTTATCGGATCATACGCTCGGAAGTGTGCAAATTAATTTTTTCCGCAACGAACTACTCGAGGTATTTAATCAACCATAAGTGAACTGTTCAATTTGATAATCCATAAAATTCCTTTCATCGTTCTTATCGCAAGTTTGTAAGAAAGCTATTCTCCTACTTTTCTTACCTTCACTCCGCTTTATTCCTTTCTCCAACAATAAGTTGCAACATTTTTTCGACTTCACTATCAAGTATTTCGAATTAACCAATTTTAACTAAATCTTAAAAATCGATACTTTGAAAAAATGTTCCTTTTTTTTTTTTTTTACTTGGAATCTACGAATCCTTATTTATAATCTATTAAATCACATATTTGTAAATTATAATTTCAATAATTCCAACTTCAGATCAAGAAATAATATAAAATATACGTAAGAATAACGAAATCTTTAATATAAATCTCTACTTGCCGCAAAAGTACATATGAATTCGGCGAAAATTAAGTTGAAATTAAGAAAGAGAGATCAAAAGAGAAGAATGAGGAGATAAAGAGGGGAGAAAAAAAAATGGAGGAAAGAAAAGCGAAATCGATCCAGCTCTAAGAGAATTAGACAGCGGAGAGCCGGGTCACGCGCTCGATTCTAATTGTACCTTTTAGCTTTAGGGCTCTTACCCGTTCCTCCCGTTGCGAGGAGGAACAATAACACTTGCGCGCGGATGTGTACGTCCCTGAGCATGGTGGGGCGGCAACGCTGGAAACGCGAGGGTGGGGGGTGGCTTAACGGTAGCGGTAGTAGTGGCGGCAGTGGCGACAAAGGAGGACGCGCAGGTGGTACACACGGGGGAAGCGACGGCGCCAGCATCGCCCCTCGCGAAATCATGAATGAAAACGGGCGAGCGGCCAACACTACTGCGTGCTATCTTGCAGCCACCGCGTATGGATTTCTCCCTCTCTCTCTGTCTCTCTCTCTCTCGGATACCGGCCGACAACTTCTCTCTCTTCAGCAGAGCCTCCTCCTCGCGCGCCGTCTTTTGTCCGCGCTCCGGAAAAGGCGATTCGCTCTTATGCCCTTCTCTCCATCGTTGTGTGGCCGTTGTGTCGTGCGCAACGAAGGGCACGAGTAGTTTGTACAACGCTGTGAATGACATCCCTCGATTTAAGAGGTTTATTTAGGCATCTATCTATCCCTTCTCGTCCGATGAATTGTTCGAATTGTTAACACGCCTATTGAAAATGAAAATTTCATATCTGCTATCCTTTAGAAATTGGATGTGTTAGAGTTTAGATTTTCTTTTTCTTTTGAATTTTATAGTGCGCGAGTGGAATACAATAATTCAGAAGTTAATTTTTCTAGCTTAATTAAATTACATTTAATTTTTATTATAGAATTGTTAAGAAGTATAATGAAAGAAAAATTGAGTTAATGATGTCATCGGATCGATCATTTTGACGCAATAAATATTCACGTGTTCGATTACCGTAAAAATAACTTCTTTCTAGTCCAATTCTTTGCAGAAGCGTGACGTTAACAATATAATTTGATTCGATTTAATTTAATTTATTACAGTAAAAAATACCGAATTTAAAATACATGCGATTTTTAAATAGATGAATATTCAGATTCAAAATCAATATATTTCGTTTCTAATCATCGATTAGATTTTATTATGATAAAAGGCAAAGAAAGAAAGAGAAGATTTAGAGGTAAGATTTCAAGGTAAAAAAATTTCCTGTGACTTGTAGTTTAAAGTTCCTTTCAGAATGCTGTACAACTCGGAAGTTACGTATTTATAGGTTCTATTTCTGTAACCCTGGGTCTTTTATATATCTAAATTTAAATTCTTTTATTGTTTTAGCGTTTCGAGAAATCTGAAAAAATTCTGGGGGATACTAATATAATAATATAAATGTAATATTACACGTTCGTTTGTTAAAATGTTTGAAATATTTTTTAATAAAAATAAAAAATCAATGGTAAAAAATTCAGAGTGAAAGTTTATTTTATTCCATTTATTTATTTATCGTTATATTGAAATCATTGATATTTTTTTTGTAAGAAAATAAACTAACTTTATATATATTGTTATGCAGCTTGAATTATAACAATTTAAAAAAATTCAACAATTATATATATATTTCTAATTTCTTTAATCCATATTGCATCTTAATTAAATTAAAATATATCCAGTATAAACTATTATTTATATCAATAATAGTAATCAATTTATTTTACTTATAATTTTAATTTATTATACTTTACTATTTAGAAAAAATATGAATTATTGATGTTTAATATAAAAATAGTATTTATTTATTAACTATCATTTTTAAATGAGAGAGAGAAAATTCTAAAATTCGTATATAATTATTTTATAGATGCATTATTATTATGATATACGTATATATATTTTGCTGCGTGTATCAATAAAGTCATCGAATTTAATTTCACGAATTGTATATCGTTATAATTACGAAATATGTATGTAGAAATTATACGTATTGGCCAATAGCATACCATTCTAATGAATAGATTATTAGTCATGAGGACATACGTATAATGCAAACCGCTAACAAGTAGATATTTGATACGTGATATAATCAGTTGAAACATAAGTAACATTTTTTTTTTCATTTTTTAAATAATAATTACAAGTTTGTAAATTAATCTCTTTCGATTCTACATCGATTTGATATTCAATTCAATGTTATGAATTATGAAAGTGATAACAAAATTGAAAATATTAAAATTCATTAATAGAAAAAGAAAATTTTTCTTTAAATTTCTAAAATAAATATGATCAGCAAAAAAGGATTAAAATAAAAAATGGATCAATTTAAAAGTTTTACACGCATTACTTCGATATCAAATAATTTTTTTTTACAACTTCTAAAAATAATTAACTTGTTTGAAAATTGTTTGAAAAAAGTATAATATAATATATTTATTATCGTTTTTAATTATAAATAAAATTATTTATAGATTTCCAAACTATCGAATTTTTAAAACTTGAAATTAACGAAAATATAAGTTTATTAAAATAAAAATTCCAAAAACAGTATTTTTCAAAATTATTTTAATACTTCGTTCGATTATGCGAATAAAAATTCTTGCCAAAAATTTTATATAAAAAAATTTACTTACTATTTGTTTTAAAAATATCAATAAACATTCGATAAAATCTCTAACAAACATACACTTGCAGCGAGAGAAATGAACGACGATAAAATTTTCTTCATCGCCATCTATGAATTATTCTAACTCGAATAACTCGATTCAGAAAAATTTTCAAAACAATTTTTATCCCGTATATATATATATATATTTATCGAAAATTGTAAAAGTGGAAGGAACAAGTTGGTTCCTCGATGTATATATACGTTGACTTTACGGTCGATGAATGTCGAAGAATTGCGAGTCCGACGGTACGAAGTAGCATGGTAAATTGCTATGAAAGACAGGGCTGCACGAGCCTCGAGCTGGTTTAAAAATAAAGGACACATCATGAAAGGATGAGGGGAAGAAAGACAGAGAGAATGCATCGAATGACTCATGCGAACGAGATATGAGAAAGGAAGTTTGCCCGACCTTTCAGCCTTCTAATAAATGCGAATATCAGATTCTCGAAATATAAATATCTCTTTGGAAAATCTATATATGTAATGGAATGATATGTTTGGAAATTTTTGATCCAACATTTTGAGCCAAGGGATTACGAAATCATCAGTTTTGTAACGGATCAATAAGATATTGAAGAAACGTTACATACATATAATGTGAAATTTCATATAAACTGTATGAAATAAAAATAATTTTAATATATTACTACCTTTCTTATTAATTTAGACGATATTATATTCGTTTATTTTATAATCAAACGTTAAAATTACAATACGCATAAAAGAATTATTTAAAAAATATTTTTTTATCATTTTCATTTAACGTTTGTTAAAAAAAAATTTTCATAAGAAAGAGAGAAAAGAAATTATTCTAAATAATATATCCTATCATTTATTCATGCTATTATTGCAGACAGCCGGTAAAATAATCAGCGCGGGATCTCTCGAACAAATACTTTTCCCCTATGCACGAAAGAGCAACACGAAAATGGCAAAACAAACCGAGAAAGACTAACGATAAATGAATAAATGGAGTAGGGAGTTAAAGAAAGTAGAGAGAGATGGAAAGAAACAAGAAAGAATATAAAAAGAACACTTAAGGGTTGTGCAAAGTGTGATATATACAATAATTTGTTCTTCAACGTAACAAAAAACGTAAAGTCATCCTTACTATTTTCTTCAACTTCGGCCCAAGTTTGTTTTTTATATGTCAAAAAATAGTCGGATGTTCTTTTTATCTCGTTCAGACTTGTTCTCATTAAAGAATAAAAAATGATAACACTGGTAATTCCCTGGTTTTATTTATTTTTCTCATTAGTACATAATTTTAGATAAAGATAATCGCGAATATATGAAACGTGTAAAGCATAAACATAAGAAACTCGAAATTCTAACCTCATTTTTTTTCTTTGTAACGCTAATTATAAAGAATGATAGCTGAATGAAAGATAAAGAAGAATTGAAAATTCTTCAGCATTTTCTACCATCTTCAATTCCCTTGGCTTAAATTCAAGAATCGATGAAAAAAAAAAAAAAATAACGATTCTCAACGTGACATAATTTCAACACGCGTCTGGTATCGAGGGATCAAATTACATACTGTACTTCTCTTTTAATTGACTTAAAACCGAACTCGGGAAGAGTGGCGATGAAACCGATAGTAGTGCAACTTCGCGAAGAATCGAGGCCACGAGCAACGACAAATAAGCGCGAAAGAGACAATACGTGCGCGAGAAAGAGAAAGAGAATAGGGAAGAGTGTTCGGTCGGTAAGTGCGAGAGCGGGCAAACATGCTAGCCAGCCGGGCAAACAAGTTAATGAATGAACGAACGAACGAACTAACGGTAGGCGGGGCAGCGGCGTTCTTCCATCGTATATACGTTTTCCGCGTCGGTGTCACCATCGATCCCGGCATTCTCGCTTTAATCGAATTTCAGAAGAAACCAGTGACGTGAAAAAAAACAACGAAAATCGTCCCGCTCCATCGTCTTGGGGACTACGCCGACCACGCGCGTATGCGTCGACGTTCGAACCTAACCTCCAAATCAACATACGTGCTACCATACCTACTCTGCTATTGATTTTGCTCGGATACCCGAGTACCTATGGACACCACCACCACCACCAATGATATCGTAATAATCAGACTATATATGCAATTTCTTGTTTATTACGTTGCATGCTAGTTCGATTGTTCCATTAACCTTTAAATGCATATGGGTATATTATACGATGGCAAACATGATACGTTCGAATATATTTATGCTATTTATTCGATGGAAAGTCCGATAAATTATCCTTTTAATTTTTTTTTTTTTTTTTTTTACGAAAATATTCATTTCGATTCATTATAGAAACGAAGGTTAAAAATTATTAACTTTTGTGACTTTTAAATTATTTTCCAATAGTATTACGATAAATCATGATATCTTGGAAATAAATATTTTATCATACTTGAAAAATGTATCGTTCTTTATCAGAATGGATCGAATGGTTCTTTGGAAATTTATAACCTTAAAAAAATTATTATTCGTTACAAATAACAAAATAAAAATGTCTCAAGAGCTAATAATAGATTGAAATTTTTCGAGTAAATCTTTCTTATTTAAATTCAACACGCAGAGGGGGGGGGGGGCTGTCGGTAAATACACGTGTAGAATTTACCTTGATATAACTGTTCGCACACTGTTATGAAAAATAAATATATGCAAAAAGTTTTATTAATGAAACCATTTGCTTAAATATTTTTTCCTTGAATATTTCACCACCAAATATTTTTTTATCTCAATCATTTACGGAATATTGGCCTCGTTATTTCATACATTCTGCTCGAAGGATTAATTTGTCATTCACAGATAAGGAATTAAAGTAGACAGATAATAAAATACGTTTTAAAAAATGAACAAATTTACATCTGAGAATTTGATTATTAATTAATTTCAATTTGAATTTTAATCGAAAAAGTGGATACCTTGAGACTTGTTATTATTGTTCATTTCACAAATCCTTTCCTTTTTTAAATCCGCGTCATATAATTTTACGATTCGTATACGTAATATTACATAGAATGATGCACGACACATTCGTATGAACGCGATCAGGATTTTAATTAGATGGACATCGAGAATTAGCCATCGTGGTAACGTGTTCGTTACTGAATTTCTACGATCGTATTCTCCGTTGATTAGAACATATTACGCCCAGGAGACTATACACAATAACACTCGATTTAATAATTCATGCCTGTATCCATATACTTTGATTTTAAACGGTGAATTTAAACGAAGATACGGTTGAACCAATTAGACAAAATGCCCGCAATTGCTATGTTTAATTAACGAAAAGAAAAATACTATGTGTATGAAACATGGATCATCGAAATTCGTTTCCTTTGGATGTTTAATTAAATAATTATTATTCGCACAAATGTGACTGCTGTGTGAATTTATGCAGTCAAGAAATTCGACATTCTTTCTTTCAAGAGAATATTCCAAATTATAAAGAAGAGATATTCTAGCAATAATCAATGAACTTGCTGCAATTGTAATTCTGAATACAAAAGCATCTTTAAATAAACGCATGGTACAATTGATATTCAAATTACAATTTATAATTATTCCTGAACGAATTTTCTTTAAAGATTATCAAAAATTGTATTTGGATGCTAAAGCGGGTATTTGGTATCAAATTCATTTATTTTATAAAAACTTAAATTTCATCTTCCATAATATGTTATTAATCCTATAATTAACAATAAACCAATATCCCCTAATCGATTTAATAAAATAGTTACTATTCCAGAAGTAAATGATTTTTATATAATAAATTACAAGACAATAAGAAATCAATCCTAAACCATGTCAACCTAAAATAATTGATAATATATTAGGTCTTAAAATTAATATATATATATAAAATTATTAAATATAAAAAACGATCCATTTTTAATTCTCTTAAATCTATATATATATCTAACTCTATAAATAATAATTATAGAAAATTCGTAGCCAGCCCATCGACGTACTGCGCGAAGGTTTCGAGGGCGGTGGAGGCTCCATCGTCGTCGCCATCGCTATCGCTACCGCCACCAGCGCGAGGGGTGGGTCGATAGATGCCGACGTGGAAAGCAGGAGCGCTTTAGCCGTCCCAGCCGCAGCACCACCGCCCCGATATATTTGCGCGCTACTCTCTCTCTCTCTCTCTCTCTTCATTTCTCCATCATCCTCTCGCTACAATCCTTTCTTTTCTTTCCTTCTCTTTGCGTACCAATTTTCTCGCGGTTTTTATTTTTAACCTTTCCTTTGATTATCCGGATACCAAAGTTCCTGATATTCTACGTGGCGTAAAGTATCGAGTCGGAAGAGGAAGAAACATTTCAGGAGGGTATTTCTTTGTGAAGAAATTACGTTGCGAGAAAAAATTTTAAATTTTCAGAAATTGTGAATTTCGTTCGATAAGGAAGAAACTGTTTATTTTCTCTCTCTTCTTAATTTTATTAATTCGAAGGGGGGAGAAAAATGGGGGATTTTGGAGAATCGCTCGACGAGATAATTTTCCCGATTACAGGCGCGCACGTGTCAGGATTGAACGCATGGCATTAATTATTATGCTGAAATTTAATTAAACAAGTTACAAATTAGGATGCCAGGATGGATGCTCGAGGTGCTATCGCATTAACGTATATAATTACGCGAAACTCGATTGGGGCGCGTCGCTTCGGATTTGTAAAACAGGGGATGCATAATCGGCGGAAAGAATTATTACACCCGATGACTAATTCGGTATCGAACGAGCCGAATTGTGCGTTACGATCACCGGCAGTGATTTAGAGCAAAGTCGAAAATCGTTTTAATCGTTAGTGAAAGATTATCTCTATTCTCCCGTTTTAATCAGGGGGAGGAAAAATTTCGAAAAATGTTTCGTTTTTTTCAAGATTAGAATCGAATATTTCTAGAATAAAGAAGGAATATTATTTGTATTTCTTAATGGAAAAGTTATTCTTGGAATAACTTTTAGAATTTTTAGAACAATAAATGTGATAATGATGATAATGTCAGTCAGAAGCGATAAATTTTTTGATACGCGAAAAAAATGTTGAAAAAAATTATTCGAACAGCAACGATCAAATAGCAAATAATATATATTTCTGTCGTTTTCAAAAGATAAAAATTATTTTTAAAATAATTATAAAAGCTAATTTTAAAAACGTAACGTTTCTGAAATCGTTCAAACCAGTTTAAACTAACAATATTTCTAGAATAGAAGATAGATATCTTTCGAATATATAAAAGTTTCATTGATTAATTTGTTCCAACACACATATATTATTTCATTCTTGCTTAAACTTTCTTTCTTTCTTTCCTTTTTTATTTTACACGAATGAAAATATAATTAAGAAGAAAAAAAAAAAATTATCTCTGTAAGAAGAACAAACGTCCCGACGACGAGTGACAACTGAGCAAATTAACACGAGATATTATCGCGTTATAAATCTCGGTTTGTAATCTCGACAACGAGCGACAACGACACAGTTCGTTCCTCAGATTTGAGTGTGATCATTTCCTCTGTTTTCGCGATATGAAAAAGAAAAAAAAAAAAAAAAAAAAAAGATCGATGCATCGATCGATCGATCGAATCATATCGCATGCCGCCTATCGTATTAGCCAGTTTAGTCGTGTAACGCGATTAATTACATTATTACGCGGAAATCGGGTTACATAAATTTTCATTTCTAAGGATAAATTAATTATTCGAACTAGTTTAATTAGGGAACACATAATGAACAACCGAATCGCTCATAAAGTAAATTATTTCCCCCTCCTCTCCCCAATTATTTCAATGTAACGTAATTTTCTTTGCAATGTTTATCTTGTACGTATCCTATGCGCAACATCTCCGTGCATATCTTTTTCCACAATTCCGTGGACCCGTATATATTAAGCAGAGAGTTGTGCAATAATTTTTAGAACGTAAAGTTCGCGCGTAATTTATTGCCACGTTTATCTACAAGAACAAAATTATCTCGTTTCGGCCAAAATCTACTATTAACGTTCTCCTTTTATTATTATAGATAATGTTAACGCAAACGTAAATCGATTTAATTAGAGAAGAAAAAGAGATAAAGAATTAGATTCGACGACGTAATTATTTTTATTAATTTTATAAAATTATACGAATAATGTAAAAATGTTACAATATGAATTTATTTATACATTTAAGTTTGAGTTCAAAATAACAAATGAAAAATACTTTTTATAAGTGAAAAAGAGTATCGTTGTTATTCTTCTTGATCTTGAAAAATCAAAATTTTCCTTGAAAGGGGAATAAGAAAAAATCAGGGTTTTTTGGTTTCGATTAATATTTTTGTTCCCCGACAAGTTGTTTACCGTTATGTATATCGCGAAAATATAAATATCTTGAGATAAAAAAACGAGAAGAAACGATCAAACCTCTTTAATCGCATCTTTTTTCTTCCCCTCCCCTCCCCTCCCCTCCTTGCTAATAGACTCGAAGGAAGTAAGTTTATAATAACTCGTTATGCAATTTCTAAATTTAAAATCGGATACGTTATGAATGAAAATCGATACTAAACTTTGCATTATGCGACAGCGTCAGATGTCATTCCAATGTTTCGCGTTTCTAGCCTCTGGAACTGTATTTATATATACGCTGACGCTGTGAAAACGTTTGTATTTCCTCGTCGATACATAAAAAAAAAAATCAAGTTTCGTGTAAAAACAATTAATCCAATTAATCGTTATATACAATTTTCGATATAATCCGGAAATTGTAAATTTATCAAAAAAAAAATTATGGAGCGCAAAATTGAATAACGTTAATATATTCGATTGAATTCTTTTTTTTTTAAATAAATAATATTCATTATACTTTAAATCGAATCATTCCATCTTTTGTGAGGAAAATGACGAGTGGATAAAAAGTTTAACGTATATGTTATTGAATTTTTTTTTTTTTGGCAAATAAATTCGAGCATAAAATCATCGAAACGATAAAAAAAAATATAATGAATGGAAAAGCTTTCAAACAGTTCCTCCTAAACAGGGCTTTGAATCTGTATTTCCGTTTTTTCGAGGAACTGATATCAAGCGTCACAAATTTAAAAAAAAAGAAATATTTATAAACAATAAGTTAAAAAATATCTCTAATTTAAGAATCATCTAATAATAATTTAAAATTATTCATTAAAGTTTGACAGAGTTTTCTAATGTGTCGAATGTTTTAATAGTTGCATGCAAAAAATTTTTCCAAATTTTATTGATCCAAAATGATTCTAATTGCAATGAAATCGATTTTCGATTTCGTCATTCAAGATAATTTGATATATATATAGAAATACAGGGATCGATATAATAAAAATATATATAATATATAATAATAATATAAAATATAATAATAAAAAAATATATAATATAATAATAATAAATAAAATTGACAGCACGATCGATAAAAATACCTGTCCAACATCGTCTATCTGTCAAATCTCCTAGTTTTTGAATTTCAGCCCGAGCTAAGGGCTATTCGATTCTCAATCTCTCGATTCTACGTTATTGTGGAGGGAAAAAAATTCTGCTTTTTTGAAAGAAACGAAAGGGACAAGATCGAGCAGGGAGGGGAATCTTGAATGCCGTTCGTTAAAATTGTTCGATACGGTGCGTTGTCGTAGCAGAAAAGAGTAGTGGAAAATGCCTTTTCTGCGTGTTTTCCACCGGATACGATTCTTCTCAGACAGACTCGTTCAACGATTCAAATAATCCGTTCCATCGAATGTAAACAATAAGATTTTTTTTTTATTAAATTTTTATCAGTTCGATTTCATTTACTATTTTCTACTATTTTTTCTTTTTTTATAAAACTATAAGACTTGGGCAAATTTAATTTATATATAAAATGATTTGAAACGATTGTTTTTTGATTTTAAATTTTGAAAAATTGTCAAAACAATTATAATTTTTTTTACTTGACATAATAATAACGATTTTTGTCCTCAAACTGTAAAATATTCGCATACTTTGCGATAATTAAATTATTATTTGAATTTGAGGATTCTTATTTTAGAATAAGATAAATAATTGTCACGTGTGTATAAATAAGATTGATTTCTATTACATCTTGCATAGTATTCTTCTAAAAGGAACAAATTTTAATTTATCTTAAAATCATTTATCATTTATTATTCCTAATAATTATCAACTTTCAAATTTCTTTGTTACATTTTTCATTCAATAAAATTGAACAATAATATAAATTAAATCGAATTTTAAAAATCACTTGATATATAAATATTTCACAATTTTTTTTTTTAATTTAAACGAGTTTAAACCTTTATCTTTTCAATTTATTAAAAATTGCCCTATTTAACGATATTTATTGTCGAAGCTTTCCGATTACAAGCTGTATCCTTTTGAAAGAAAAATTTCGATGTTTCGCAAGCTTGCAACACATTTCATCAGAGAGATCGAAAGATACAGTGATAATGAATTATTGCGAAACGTTGGAATTTTTATTCTGAAAGGAGATGATTTACACTTGGAAACGTCAATAATAATTCCAGATATCGAATCGAATGAAAGTGTCTCCAATCTTTAATTCGAAAAAAAGAAGAAGGAGAAGAAAATTTCGACGAAAATTTCTTCGTGAAAAATACTCGAGTAAATTTATTACAATTTGAGAACAAAAATATTTCCTTTGAAATATTTAGGAGATTTACAAGAAAATATAATGCGACTTTTATGGAAATACATTTATAATTAAAATAATTCGTATGGAATTTTATCATCTCTTTAAATCTGGATGACAGGAAAAATAGAAAATCAATAAAAATTTACTTATTGAATTCTTCTTCCTTATGAAATCTCAATATATTTTTTTCGATTTGCAATTGAACTCATATAATACAATTTTTTTTTTTTAAATATTTGCTTTTATCCACTTGAAATTCCATCGTATTATAACATAACATTTTTTATTATTTTATTAAGTGATAAATAAAATAAACAAAAACAAAAGTAAAATTATCCTTTTTCTTCTTCTTCTTATAACATAATTTTCTGACGATATAAAAACATGTTCAATTAATAAATTAAAATATTTCCAAATAAAATCGTGTTGGAAACATAATGGAAAAAGGATCCAAGCTTTGAAAAATCGATTTCATTGCAATCGGATAGAATTTTGGATCGATGAAATTTTTTTAAAATTGGTTCTCTATCGCAAGTTTAATTTAGTTCAGAGACACTTTTATCATTCTACATTTGTAAAATAATGTACAAAGACTTTTTCTGTATTCCTATTCTATAAACATGCGTAAAATAAAATACGATAAACAATCTCATTTCAAAAAAAAAAAAAAGAAAAAGAAAAAGAGAGAAATACTCAACCACTCTCAGATAAACTGTTCGAGAGAAGTCAAGCTCGAAAGCACTTCCTCCTGGCCCGGCTAAAAATATTATTATTACTCTCATTCGATAAAATTTGTTCAAGAAAACATAACCTGTTGTACACCTAATCCTTTCTTTCTTCTTATTCCAATAATTCGGCAATAAAGAGAGATTCGTACGAAGAGTGAGTTTGAAATTTAATTAGCCCCCGTTTATTACATTTTTTTTTATCTTTCCCACTTTCGGATAACCTTCGATAACTTTTCGGGTTAGAAACAAATCCTCGTAAAAATTTCTCTTACTCTTACACCATCAAATGTTCGAACAACATTTCGTTATCGCGACTCGTTCAAGCGAGGAGGAGTGAATCACACTGTATACACAGAGCGTTGGGCGATTATCGGTCTTAATGGTAAATAATGGACGAGGCAAATCAGTCGAGATATCTCCTCTTATCGACCCCGTAACCTATGGATCTCTTTCGTTCCGTTTGAACCAAGTTTAAACGAACGACTCCTCCTCCTTGTCAATTAAAACGTCATATTCACAACATCGATGCAACCGGATACAATGCTATTAATCGAAAACGACCGACCCCTTCCTCACGCGATTATACTAATATCGAGGATAATTCGACGCTGCCTTTCTTTCTTTTTTTTTTTTTATTCTCCAATTCCAATTCCGTTATCGGGACACAAACAAAACTTCTTCTTTTTCTCCCTTTAAAGTGTATTTTTTTCCCCCTCCCTCTCATTTCTCGAGATAAAAGTCGAAGAAGAAGAAGAAGAAATGGAACGAATGTGAAAAATAGTTATGAATGAATACGATAGTAGTGAAATTGAAATAGCGATGAATGAAATGCGAGATAAGTTCTGTGTGTTTTTTTTTATTTTTTTAAATAGATTGATAGATATAAGTATATATAATAGAAAGCATCAAGTAATGATAGAAATGATTTATGGAGAATTTGATTTATTATTATTTTTATAATAAGAAAGGGGATGATAAAAATTTTTTTAAAAAATTAATCATAAAAGTTTAACACGGAATTTTTCTTAAACGGTTTGTACGTTTCTTCGAAATGAATATGAAATGTTAAAAAGAAAAACTTACACAGCGATGAAGAGTCATTTTATGCATAAATAAGAATATATTTACACATTGATCAAGACCGAGCCAAGGTATATTAATATGTAGACACTTTGGAGGTTCGATTCCAGAGATTAAAACGTAACAGCGTAAAAGTTGATACATAAAAATGTAGATTAACGCTTGTTTGTCAATTAAGATCTCTCCTTTTGCACTCGATACTTTTGCACGTCAATTTTGTTTCAAATTCAACTCTCCATTTCTTCATGAGTGTAGTATTAATAAACCATTGCTCGCGTGCAAACAGTATTAAAATATTTTCTATTAATTTTAATAAATATATATATATAACATTTTTAATCGATGGAAATAACGATTGTGATTAAAATAAGCAAAAAGAAATGATTGAATTTTCTTTCACGCGTTACCCTGACATTTTCTTCAAACTAAAATTTTAAACAAGACGCAAACTTCGTAATATCAAGAATAGCCACCCCTCTTATTTGCCGCATGTATGACTCGAAAATCGATTGAAATAACTTGCAAAACTGCCTCCTTCTCGACACTTGTGCAAAGCAAAAGCGGTGCGGTACGCTTTAATTTATAAAGGAGTCGGTGCAAAGGTGTAAAAATTATTTTTAGGAACAAACTCCCCAATGTACATTGGGTACATTGCTCGACTAAAGTTTAATACTTTAAATGGGCATCGATCGAAATAAATAAAAACATTTTCAATGTTGTGAGAGAAGTTTATTAGTTTGTTTATGTATAAAAAAAAAAAAGAGAATTCTTTTACTTGAATCTTAACACTTTCTTCTATTCTTTCCTTCAACAAAATTTTTTAATTTCAATCGAAATTAGGAAGACAATGAATTCGTCTTGGATTAGTTTTTCACTTTTTATCACGTTTATTACACACTTTTAAAGATTACAGCACAAAATATATAAAAATCATTTGTGTGAATTAAATTATTTTAGTAGGTAAAAAAAATTTATATACCATTTTCAAAATAATAAAATTATAAAATTAAATTTCTGATTTTAATAGTTTTCTAATTAAATTATTTTATTAGGTAAAAAAAAAAATTTATATAGCATTTTCAAATTAAATAATAAATAATAAATAATAAATAATAAAATTCAAAATAAAAATTAAAATTCTGATTTTAATAATTTTCTAATAAAATTCCACACTTTTAAAGATTATACCAAAATATATAAAAATGGGATCGTTTGTATGAATTAAATTATTTTAGTAGGTAAAAAAAAATTAAATTTATATACCATTTTCAAAATAATAAAATTGTAAAAATTAAAATTCTGATTTTAATAATTTTCTAACACACACTTTTAAAGATTATACCAAAATATATAAAAATGGGATCATTTGTGCGAATTAAATTATTTTAGTAGGTAAAAAAAAATTAAATTTATATACCATTTTCAAAATAATAAAATTGTAAAAATTAAATTTCTGATTTTAATAATTTCCTAATAAAATTTAAGATATAAATCGATAATAAATAAATATATTTGAAATTAATTAAGTAAAACAGTAGCTGGATATTGCCATAAGGATAAAAAAAAATAATTATTGTATTCATTTTCGCGAGAAGCCCATACGTTTTCTTTTGAACAGAGTAAAATTTTTATTTTACGGAACAACGCGTTAATTTAAACAGGGATAGATAAATATTAAGTTAGAGAAATCGATGATCGTGAAAGAAGTAACGAAATGTACAAAAGCGGAATGCCATCGAACAGATTTCTAGTTCGACACGTTTCCGGTGCCCTCGTTGCCGTGGCAGCCTATACAGCCGTGCTAAAATTAATTTCGTCGAAAGAAGAAAAAGATTAAGATCGACGAAAGAAGAAGTAGAAGAATTTGCAAGCGATCGGCAAACGTTATACGAAAATAGCTCGTCGCTTTACATCCGTACACGTGAAAATCTTTCGCTTTTGTTTGTCCAATTATTTCCTCTTTTCCTCCTTTCCCCTTCTTTCTCGCGTTTTATTCCCTACGATGAATAAAATAATTACTTACCGACGCATGGTAATATCATTCTCACGCTTGGCGCGAAAATTTAAACAAAATTTCCACTTTCTTCGATTTTACAATCGCGCATTGTCCGCGCGTTTTTCCGCGTGTGTCCAAAATATTCGAGGACGGATTTAACCCTGTGCAACGGTAATGCGCTAGCAAAACTTGTATTCTTTTTTAAGTGATGATTCGACGTTCTTGAAATGTGCAGATAAACGGAAGCAAATAGTAGGGGCGAAATTGTATACAGAGTGGCGGATTTGAATACAAATTGGTGGATCTCAATGAAAACTCGTGTAAAAAAAAAAAAAAAAAACAAAAGGAAAACAAAGTGAACGAAACTTTTCAACATTCTTCTATGCCGAATATTTTTAAATGATAATAATGATCGAAGTTAATTTTTTCTTTTTTTATTTTTTTTTTTCGTTGTTGCAAATATTGTAACACTTTTTGCAACTTTTAATATTTGAAAGTATTGGTTTATAATATAATCACATCAAAGGCGACTCTCTCTCTCTCTCTGTCTCTCTCGAGTGCTATTATTGGAACGTAGATGATTACAACACTTTGGATTCGATTTGAGTTATATTAAAAAATACTTAAATCTTTATTTACATATCTCGTGCTTTATATAAATTCACGGTTTTTATCGTGTAAAATATGCGCAGAGTACGAATGAGAATTATTAAGTGCTTAGCAATTAATTATTTTGTTTCCATATATTTGTGGGTGGTCACCTATCAATTAAGGATCGATTAAAGAGGAGGAGAAATTAAAATCTCATTAAGAACGTTGTTTTTATTTTATAAAAATTATGAGAAATATTATTTGTTGTTGTCACATCACGATTAAAAAATTAAATGATTTATTCGTAGTGAAAATGATATTAAGCATTTTATTGTACGATTGCTATGTAACAACTATAAATCAAAATTTCAAATTGGAAATATATATTTTGAAAAAACAATCCTTCCTGCAAACATTAAAATATCTCAATATATATTACAAGAATATATACATATCTTTTACTTTTAAACAATACAAAGATATATTAAAATTGTCACTTATTTATTTTCCTCATTCAAGTAAAACCAATAATTTCTTTCATCTGAACGAATCTTTATTTTTATTTGTATTTATTTGCTGTTTAGAAGAAATGCCTTTTTTAATAATAACAATAAATAAAACACGGATGAAAAAAAAATTAATACAATAATTAAATCGATAAGATTAATTAATTAAATTGATAAGTTAAATAGGAAAAGTGTATACAATAGATAATGTGACGGATATTTAAACATTGTATATGTGTGTGTGAGCAACAACGTAATACGTAAAAATAATGGTATATCTGTGGAGGTGAAAAAGATGGAATAGGGGACATGGAAAATTTATTGCACGAGAAACTGGATATCATGCCGATATACACGAGTGGTCGTTTGCTATTATTTAACACTTTCGCTAGCGTAAGCGCTGATTGCTATCTTCTGTTACGTACGTGTCACCAGGCAAGATAACATCAATCAGTACCCTTTTCATTTTTACTTTTAGTTTCGAATCTCTCCCCCCTCCCCCTCTCCTTTAACGAAATAGAAAAACCGTACAATTCAATTCGTTATAAAGTTACCGACTGTTGACAACAATTACTCGGTCATTATTAATTACCGATCGATATTACGAAATATATTTTTTTAATTTTTTTCTTTCATAATTTCCATCTTACAAGTTTATTACGCACGTGTGAAGAGGAATATTTTGAGGAAATTATTTTATCGTTTGAAATTTAATTTATTTAAAAAAAAAAGAAAAAAAAATTGTCTCGTTAGAAAATCACACACATTTTTTTTTTTCGAATTGTCACAATTCGAATATTGTTAACCAACATTGACCTTGATAAATTAGATTACAGGACGGAACCTGAAGAAGGTTATATTTCTATTTCGTTGAATTTCATTCTTTCTTCATCGGTTCTACAGTATTGCATAACAATCACTAAGCGCAAACTTTCCAATATTCCGCTTTATGACAAAGGTCACGCATTAGATAGAGCAATATGTTTCGCATAAGCGGCACGGAAGCGACCGCAATCTTTAATGTCACTACTTCCGGAACTGCCGTTTTACAAGCGTTTACTAATAATATCCAGTTTTTAATTGCCGTCTTTTTGCGGAGATGAATCTGAAAAATTATCGAACGATTATAAGTAAATTTTTTTTCGAGAACCGACAGCACAAACACGTATATATCATTGTAAAAAAATATAATATAATATTCCGAAAATATTATATTATTATTTCTTGAAACGTCAGAATTTTTGTATTCATTTAATTGTATTTTTTATTTTAAACTGTTCGTCCGAAAAATAAAATTAATTTTATTATATTTAATTATAATTATATATTTATATATATTTATATATTATAAATTATATATTTAAATTAATTTTACAATAGTATAATTAATAGTTTTTTTAATATTATTTTATTTAACTCACGTTTTAATTTAGGATAAATGTAATAAGTTTAGAATATTTGTAATTATTTAAAGAAAAACATAATTAAGTTAATCATCTTTTTCTTCTTATTCGATCGAAATTAAAATAAGTAAAAATCAATTATAGGAAAATATTTTTTGAATTAAAAAAATTCGAAAAAGCTTAACATTCGGTAAAAAAAAAATTTTCAATCCAATATATATAATTTTAAATATGAATCTCATTATTTGAATTAAAATTTAGTTTAATAAAAATATATCGATACGAAGAATCATTTTATTTATTTATAAAATAAATTTCAGGAGGAGCGTTTGAAAATCGTATTTCGAATTGAATAAAATTTTTTACTTGCAACGCAAGAGATTAATTAAAAAAAAAAAATTCGATAATTAATAATACTTTGTGCGATATTTTTAAACAAAAAGAAAGATAAACTTAATTAAAAGTATATATAATAGAAAAATTTTCATTCAATTGGATTTTATGTAAATAAACTTGAAGGAAAGTGGTAGTATATCACGTTTGATTCTCGATTATCTTTCTAATTACTGAAGCATTTTATCGACAACTTCCGCCACTTACCTAAATGCTTCCTGATTAAATATTTCATGATAATTTTTTTATCATCTCCGAGCATATAATTTTTCCAATATCCTTTCACCGAGCAGATGTTAATAATTTATTCATTCCTTCGAACTCTTTAACGTCGAATATTAGAAAACATATCGGTCAGAAGTCGTAATTTTTTCCCCCTTAATTTCTATCCTCGATTATATTGGAAATATGAAAGCAAAAATTGCAGGATTAAATTATATTGGAAATTGAAATAAAAAAATAATTATTCATTACTCGATGTTTACACAAAATATCTGAAATTATTCGTTTTAATTATTATTCAAAATCAAAAATATTTGATTGGAATGATTTTGATGAAGATATTCTTACGTATTTTTAATTTTAAAGACTTGTCGAAATCAAATGGAATGCTTTTTAATACATGCTTTTTAATACATTGTTTAAATACAGTTAAAAATTATATTTATTTTAATTTGTAAACTTAATACCATGATTTCCATTTTTACAAAATTAAAATATTTTCTAGACTAATGACTTTTAGATCCACCAGCATAGGTTAACTTTTTACAGATAACACAGTCGACACTGCGCGATAAATTGAAAAACACACGATTCCATTCGAAGAAACAAAGTTGACCTTCGCATGACCTTTACGTGTCTACGCACAGAAAAATAACAAGTCTCGAATATGCACAGCTCTCGAAACCGTTCTTCGACCGTTCTTCGTCCAAGAAACATTTGTCACTACGAGTAATAATAATAATAATAATAATAAATAGAAAAACCAAGACCAAGACAACACTCGAGATGTTCACAATCGTATAAGTGTTCCATTTTTATTCCAGTCTAAAATATTTTCTCTTAAGTGAGATACTTCGAAAAAAAAAAAAAAGTTCGATATTTACGCTTCAACTTGGGATAAAGAGCGAGCTCAAACAACACAATGTGAGACCTCTTTCACACAGGCAATGCAGGTAACGTAAGTTATATATATATATATGATGGACACACAAGCAGGATCTTTCAGACGATCTGAACGATCCTCCTATTGAGTTTGTATACGCAATTGGTGCATCCATGTTGCAAGTATGATTTTACTTACGAAAGGGGCTTGAAAATTATTACAGAATGCGACGCTTTGTGACCAACTCGATCGGTCACTCAGGTCGAAAAGAGAAGCTGTTTCACATGGCCAGTTTCGTTAAATCGAAACTCCTACACTTCAAATTTTTTGCATTCCGAACCGTTGCAAGAGAACGTCTTCGCGGAAACTGTGATTAATTGCAAAATACTCGGACGAATTGTAATTCAAATTTATGCCACGCAATATCTTTCCATTTGCATTTTTCGTTTTAAAGAGGAACATTAATTTTCCACCTTTCTTCGCGACCAGAACGTTTGAAAAATATTATATATCAGGAGAAAAATTCGTCTAATCTGAATTAAATGAATATCTGCATGCGTGTGAAACGTAGATCTGGAAAAAAGGAAAAACAATTTCCAAAGTTTCGACGTTATTTTTTAAATGCTATTTTGCCTAGAAATTTTTTCCCCCTACGACGGAATAATAGAATATAAAATTCTGAACAATTTGTAATTTAAAATTTCCTCCATCGTTATAAAGTTATATTTAAAAAAAATTTTAAAAACGCGCTCAAACTTCGAACTTAAAACTCCGTCCTTAAAAAGTGATATAAAAAAAAAAAAAAAATAATTGAATAATTAAATATTATCATTTACTTCGAATAATTGTAAAATAAATATATATTAATATAATTAAAATATAAATTAATTATAAAATAATAATTATATAAAATATAAATAATAAAAAAAATATAAATTTAAATATAAATATATATATACACAAACGCGTATAAATATATATATATAATAACTTTGTCTGGAAATGAACGATCAAAAATCTAGAATTAATTAAAATTGTGAGTGAAAAAATTAAGAAATTATTCCAATTTTTCCATTAATGTACGAGATAATGTAACGATGTAATTTATAGAAAAATAAGGGATGCCATCTAACGCAACCTAACCTAACTCAACTCGACCTAACCTAAATATCGTAAATCGTAAAATTGACATGGAGCTCCGGCTGGATCGGCGCGTATATAACGTATGCACGCGAGGAATCCTCGTATGGCGACGCTAATATGGTAATACCCAGTTCGGCGAAGGTTAAGAACTTAATCGGTGCACAATGAATAGAGTTATGAGAGAATGTGACCGAGAAAATTATTCCACGCTCGCTAGGCTACTCACGTCCTCATGGCCGGAAGAACAGAGTCCGAGTTAATGCTTGAAAACTTATTTCTGCACTTACTCTCCAAACCCTGAGACTAGAAATACAAACGTAAGATCGTAAGAAAAACCGACCGACATTCCGATCTAGTAAGTAATATGCTTTGTTTACGGAAACCGTTCAATCCTAATTTTCGTCAAAACTGGCTGGCCGTATTTGTTTAAAAAGAATTTCGTAACGTAAGCTAATAGTAAAATCAAATATCAAACTTTCCACTTTGTGTTTGAAAAATTGAAAATTGATTTCACGGATGTTTTTATATATATATATATATATATATATATATATATATATTTAATATATAATTAATGTATGATTCATTCGTATATTCGTTCAAGTTTTCGTCGATAATAAAATCTCTTTGAAGGGATTATTATCGATTCTTATCAAAGTTTTCCTCCATCTTGCACAAAATTGAATTTAAAAATTGAGAAAATAGGAAACAACTTTGTATATTTTAATCTATTTCTTTTCTTTGATTATACAGAGAATGATACGTTATATTCGAAATAATTTGCTTTCAACAGAATATCATTTTAAGAAACGCTCGAATTTTTTATAAAATAATACAGAAAAATTTTCCATACGAAGAAAATGTTTAATATTTGTTAACGCTTTATTATTCTTGCGAAAAAAATTGTCAAGCAAAATGACATTAAAAAAAAGAAAAAGAAAAAGTATTGCATATAATATGCTGTGCATGTTGAGCAAATTTTCATTAAAATCAAAAATAGATGAATTTCTTTATGGATTTTGTGAGTCACTATACAATATATAATGTCAAAATTTGTGTGTAAGGAAAAAAATTGATACTTTGTTTTTTTTTATTTCATCGTGATTAATCGTGGAATTAAAATTTGTCAATTTTTATTTCAAAGCTCTCATCCAAAGGAAACTGAAACAAGTGAGATTGAATGCTGGAATTGTGATCTATGATTTATGCTCGAACTATCTTTTTCGTATCTTGCATACTGCAAGAATTCTTGCGAATTTTCAGAAACGATCAAATACATTGCTGAAACTAAAATATTTTCCTTTCTGCGTCTGTTGAAAAATTTTTGTGTTTCTTGGCATCAACAAATTTCCGATATATGCACTAAGACTAACTACTATTAAAATACACGTTGGAAATTAAAATTTGAAAATAATAAATAAGTATCCTTCGATTTTTTTTTTTTTTACAAAAAAATTTGTATATATATAAAATTATCATTTAAATGAAGAAATGTGAAAATTGTATTAAAATTTAATTTTAAGAAATTGTTTCAAGAACAAGAGTAATATGAATTAAAATTTTATGTATTTCTAGATAATTTTGACATTGAGAGGAAAATAAATTGTGTCAGTTTAATGATTTTTGAATCAATTTAATATTTCTTTTTTTTTTTATATATATATTTTTTTTCTTTAGATTTTATCAACTGATTTCAATTGATTTGTAAATATTTCGTATTCATTGTCTATATTGGCAATTAGACACTGTAAATATTTACACAGAAATTCATGTTTATACATAATTAAAAAGAAATGAAACTTAAATATCTTTTACTATTTTTTATTCGTCGAATAATTTTCATTTTACATTTA
This sequence comes from Apis mellifera, assembly GCF_003254395.2. Taxonomy (NCBI): domain Eukaryota; kingdom Metazoa; phylum Arthropoda; class Insecta; order Hymenoptera; family Apidae; genus Apis; species Apis mellifera. The sequence continues at coordinate 7,930,502 of NC_037644.1, read as the reverse complement.
ATAATATTTTATGATGAAATTTAATTCATCAATTAAATATCATAGCAAATATTCTACTTTAGAATATTGTTTTTGTAAAAAGAAGAAACATTTAAATTTCCTGTAAACATTCACAGCCTGCTGTATAAGAATGTATATAATGACATTACTGGACAGATACAGGATGTTCACGTAATTAATTTCCAATGTTTTTCTCTTAAATGTGATATTATGACAAAAATAAAAAAAAAAAAAACCAAAATATTATTCTCTACGTGTAATAAGATGGTATAAATTTTTTTACTTTCTTATGATAATTACAAATGTGTTTAAACTAAAAATTATATTTTATTATTAATAATAAGTATTTTTTTATCAATAAATATTATTATTTCATAATAGTGTATTTATTTATGTATTAAAACAGTGATTTAATGGGGATCAATAATCTACAACATTCAATTGCATTTCAATATTATAAAAATCTTCAAAATATTTACTTTATTCTTATTTCCATGATCTTGCATTGTATTATAGATCATTTAATTTATCATTTATCTTGTTTTTAAAAGATCTAAAAAAAATAATAAATATTTGAGTACAATTCTAAAATAAAAGAATGTACAGGGTATCAAAATGTATATTTATTCTTTTTCCACAAATATGCAAAACATTATTTTGTTAAAGACCAAACATGTCTTATTAAACACAATCCTCTTTAAAGAAATTAAAAATTAAAATTAACATCAATATTGGATATAATTTCTAATTTCTTTCATTTCGAAAATTATAATTTTAAAAACGAATTTCGTTCCAGCATTGACAATGAAACGAAGGGAAACAATAAAATTTTCAAAACAGATCAAATTCGAAAAAATTTATGCCTTTAAAACAAGTAAATATTTCTATTTTGATTTTCTTAAATTTTCGAAACTCTTACATAATATAAAAAAAATTGTAACAATCAAACAATTTAGAAACATTCGTTCATTAATTCCATCATTATACACTAATTACAAATTTAAAAAATTTATTTATAAGATTATCATATATTTCGTGTAACAAATAATAAAATGTTGTTCTCTTTTATTTTTCTTTATCTCATAAATCCACAATTTATAATTAATTACAATTGGAAGGAATAAACTGGACACCCTGTATAAACCACACCGAGTTAATTCTATTTCTCTTACAATATCTATTTTTCATACCAAAATAAAATAGCATTCTATACCATTCAATCATTCGATCCGTATATTTTAATAGAATCTTTCAATTGGCTCTCTTTTTAATAGCGTTTAATCGAAAGAAAAATACACAGTTAACAGTGGAAAACTCTCGTGGGTTGCGATTTGCAACAAAAACCGACTTTTTTTTCCACGAATTTGGATCCACAATTTGAATGGATCTGCAAGTTACATCCACAATGTTTTCATTTATTCACGTATACTCGAATGAATATATAGCACATACAAGATTACAAGATGTGATTTAAATGTGACTGTATTGATTTGACAGCATTTGTACGACATTAGAGACAATTAAATAGAATATCATAATTTCTATTTATTATTACTCAGTTTAATCATGCTATGAAAATAAGAAATAAGAAAATATAAACAAACGAAAAAAGAAAAAAATTTGAAAAATAAAAATCTTTTACTAATAAACTATTCCATTTCCTTATCCTCTCGTTATCTTCTCTTAATTAATTTTTTAAACTTATTTAACATACGTTATGTATGAGTTATGCATATATACATTCGCATAATGTATATCATGCACGAGAATTATCACGATATGATCGAAAAAAATTTTAGTTGAAGAATGTTATATTTTCGATTTACGCACCGTTGTTATTACTATTCTCCTCGCGGGTCAAACGTATTTCTATTTTTTTGTGCGTGATTCTGTCACATTGTTAAAATTCATTGGAAGCCGAAGAACAAAAATGAACCGTATCGTTAATCGAGCCATTAACGAATTATTTAACGATTCTATAAGAGTAGTTTCCGGTTTCTTCCACGATGTTTCTTCTTCGAGCCGATTAAATAATCGAGCATGCAATAATCGAGATGTTAATTATATTCGTGGAACACTTTTAGAGGAAACGGATATACGAAAATTGGTATCCTCGAAGAAGTGTTAGTCGAGGATTATTTATCATTATTATTAAATTACGAGCAATTTAAGATGAAGCTAAAAAAATTAGAAAATTAGAATATGATTTTTTTTTTTTAATAAAAATCGAATAGGTGCATCTTGTTGGGCATAAAATTGATTGTTTTCGTTTTATTTAACAAGGAGATTAATTCTAAGTAAAATTATGAAATTATGAATTTCGAGAAATAAAAAAATTCTTTTTTCATTTCAAATTTTCTTTTCTATTTTTAATCGAATTGTTGTTTTACGATTTAACGTAAAATTATGTGAATAATAATTGAAAAGGAGATGAGAATGGAAGAAGAAAAAATTTTCATTCACAAGTTTTTCAGAAATCCTGTATGTAAATTCGCCGTTAATTGAAACGTAATTCTAAATCCGTCGAATTTTAAACGGAAATTACGTAAATTTTATAAATCATTTTTATTGTCATCGTTCATGCGATTCATAATGTCACACCTCAACATTTGTTTAGTTGTTGAAAAATTTTCATTATTTACCTTCTTTTTTTTTTTTTTCAACTCGTAAAATTGATACTTCGATCTTTATACAATGTTAAAATTATTCGGAAATTATTTGAAAATTATTTTTTTGAGTTACGCCATTACAGCAAACAACGATACGAGTGTGTTTTTCCTTTATAAGTCATAAGAAAAACTTCGGTTACCTAACACAATTATCGCTTCATCGAATCTTATTGAAATCATTGAACGAAAAATATTTTTCACGAGTCGAAGCCGTGATCCGATGAATGGGACGTTTTTTTTTTTTTTTTTTAAATGATATCGCGTTTCAAGGTTCATCGACACGGGAAAAGGTCACTACGTGCTACGTGTATCGTGAGGAATCTAATGGCAACCGGCTAAACTGATCGATGAATCTTTCGAGTTTCGAGTCAAAAGCTTGCTCGACTAACAATTCGATTAACCCCTCCTCGGCCATCCAACCTTTGGGTCATTACGATCCAACTTTATTCTTCTATCAAAAATGCTATAACAACAATTTTTGAAAATACAACGAAGCCTCGTATTTCATATTTATACAAATGAAAAATTGTAATATATTGCATCTTTGATAAAAATAAATAAAAAAATTAATTATCACGTTCTCTTTAGCAACATTAATTAAGTAGAGAATCATGGTATGCAAATTACTTGTATCTGTAAATAATAAATCACTATTGAATAGTCTTTATACTCGTGTATAAACTCGTTTGTACAAAGTCATTGCGAAAAAAAAATTAGATGTACTTGTTTGGTTATAATTGGTTCATGAACAATCTGATTATACGAATCTCGACAGCTTTATGAAAGTTCGACGAAGCTCTGCCGTAGGTAGAGATAATAAGACAGGTATAGAAGGAGGCATTATAGTAGCATAAATCATAAATAATACAGGGTGTCATACTCTGAATCGGTTGGTCATGATTAAATCAAATACCTGGCATGCAACAAACAATACCTCTACAATTTTTATTTCAACATTTATTACATCAAACGTTATATCTTTATTCCTAACCTATAATTCGATAACGCAAAAATTTAAAAAAAAGTGAAAAATAATATCTCGTGGAGAAAAAAAAGAATGAAAAACTTTAAGTTAAGCCACTTTCATCTTTGTTTTGTAAAATGAATATATTATATTATCCTGTGTACAAAAACACTATAGAGAATAGCAAGAGCGACAAGAGGTACACAAATTGCGAGCGAACCCTGTCGATAACTGACCGAGAAAATTGCAGCTTTGCGGAACAGTGACAGTCGTTTTCTAGGTCATTATCTCGGTGAAACGTGGAATTAGATAAAATTGTATACGCAAAGTCTCGTTGTTTTCACAACGAGATTATAGATACATTGTTCACAAGAAACTTTTTACGAATGAGTAATACAAAGCAGTCCAAAAATCTGTCTACAATGACAAATAATTATTCGTGTGGATCTCGTCACATATAGTCCGTGTACACTCATAGACAGTTCCTAAATATTGTGAAGCTAAGAGAACATAGAAGTCATATAACGTACATATCTTATTCAATAATGTGCAGAATATTCGAAATAAAATATAATAATTAATTGTTGCACCATTGAGATTTAACTTATATATTTATATTAATTATTTAAATTAAACGGATGATGTTTCTAATGAAAAAGGTTTTCTTTTTTTCATTCATTTTATCGTTGATCACTTTTACGAACACGAAGCTTGAATAAAAATTTTCATTATCTTTCAAATGATCATATTTCCGAAGATTATATACGTAAATTTTGCATAAATATTCACAGTCTATTTATACGTGGATTTAAATATAAAAGATTTCACAATACACGATTTTAAGTTTCTTAAAGACACATGGCTGAGGAACTGGAGGAACTCCATTTCTAAAAATTCAAGAGGAGATAACCACATCCGACAGTTGCCGTGGAGATAGATAGACTTAGGAAGGTATATTTCTAGAGAGGAGTAAAACAGGAGCAAACGTTGATAATATTCGCCGAGGCTTGTCTTTCGAATCATAAGCAATTTAATTTTGCGCTAGACGAAGATAGAATAAGAATCCGTTTATATTATCCGAGCCGGCTCGCGGCACGACATTTTTGCGTGTTACCAACCGAGAACTGTTTATATGTGTGGGGCGTGACCAACATAAACAGTCCCCAATTGGTGACACGGAAGAATGTTGTGTGAGTCGCGTCGGATCGTATCGTGTCGGATAATATAAACGGATTCTGAGACGTCTTTCCGGTAGGCTCCCTAGGTCTTGCTTCATCTAGCGCAAAATTATATTGCTTACAAGTTGAAAAATAATCTCTAAACGGATATTTTCGAATACCAGAACGTTTTTTTTTTTTTTTTAATCTTAAATTTTCTATCTACTTTCTGTATACTTTTTCATCGTTTTATACATACAAGAAATGTTCATCAATATGTTAAATAATAAAGATACATTATAAATTAATCTAATTTTGTAAATATATGATTATTGCACTTTTTCTGGAATGAGTTAATCAATCGGATACAATTATTTTTCAAGCTACAGAAGCATGATCTACAGATAAAATAATAGAAGATGATGTAAGGTTATAAAGAAATGTTAACAGTCTAACTATGGCAGTTGTAATTTTAATTTACAGATAAATCATAAATATATATTTTCTAAATGTGTCAATTTATTTAAATATAATAAGACTTTCTTATACTATTTTACTTTTTGGTCAATTTACTTTTTAAATAGGAAAATTTAATACGAGTTGAAAATGACTTGGTAATACTTTCTAACTATCCATTGTTCATTGTTAAACGCGGTATAAATACATGAGAAATGAGAATTGAAAGCAATTTTCGTAAATTAAGAAATATTATATCGTGTATAGATAAAGTAAAAACAAAATCTCTTTGCGTTCATTAAAACTAAATATTTGTTTATAATAATGATAATATATTTTATAATTTTAAATAATTATATTTCATATATTTCATTTCATATAATATAATAATAATCTTAAAATAATACTTTTTATAATAATTATAATAAAATATAAATTGTTTAGATAAAACAAGTTTACATAAACTTCATATAATTTCATTTATTTCTTATTTTCACTATGTAATCTTTTGCAGCTTAGATAGAAAAATAGAAAACATCACATACAAGATTAAATGTAATATATGATATACATAGTACACATAATCTGGTATTATTGTTAAAATATTGACTAAAAATTTATCAAATTTAATATCAGTGAAATAAAAATACATATATATATAAAGATTTGATTGAGATATGCAATTTTTTAAGGAAAATATAGAAATAGTTAAAGAAATGATAAATGAAATGATAAAGAACAAAGAAAAAAATACATACAACTTCTAAATGAATTGAATTAAAAGAAGCAAAAAGTTTCAATATTTTTAAATTTCTTGAATAAAATTGAAAAGTATGAATTATGATACTAAAGATTATTAAGAATTGAATATATAATTGTATTGTGTATGCATGTAATTGAGAACCTTGTTGCAAAAAGAAGTTATCCCATTTATAATAAATTAGAGAAATTGAAAAAGAAACTGTTTATAAAATTATTGCTTTGATTTAACATTAGAAAAAAAAGACACTAATTGAAAAAAATATATTTTTATATAATCATATAATCATCAATAGTTATTATTTTGATAATTTTTCATTTCAGAAACTACTTGATTTGTGTTAAATTATCAAAAAATAATTACTTTTCCTTAGCAATAAATAAAACACAATTTATTGATTTATTCTTATTTTATTAATGGAAAACGACATTTTTTGTTAGATGCAAAAAAGAAATTACACAAAATAGATCAAAATTTATAGTAAATTGCTTCCTTTAATCGACATCTGCATCTTACATCACATGATGTAAAACTTCTTTACGTATATTATCTCTTATGGGATTAATATAATTAAATGGAATATTACATCCCAATTTTTATATATATATTTTAAAATTGTTATTGTTATAATTTTTCCAATAATATTAACAACCTTATTAAAAGATAATATTCCATCAGAAATAAAATTATCAATCTAATTTTGAAAATAAGATCATTTTTAATTCATTTATCATATTTCCTATTATTACCAAAAAAAAATCTATCTCGAAAGCGTTAAACGTAATAATTCAAAAACTATCACAAATGTGAACGTGCCCTTATAAAATTCTCAATTACATTACAAAATGATAATTCATATCTAATCGAGTTATAAAATTACGTTCATCATTGAAATCGAACAAGAGTTCTATCATAAATCTTTCAATTAAAAAGCAAGTATAAGCAGTGATAAATTAATACGTATGCACTATCGTCCAAATTTACAAAATTTAATTTATTTAAGCATCGTGGAAGGAGTAGAATGAAATTATCGTGTGTGGCCCCAATTCGATGCGCCACAAGATACTGTACTACTGTTTCTAGGCGAGACTCGCATGAAAGAGCACTAGGATACTTGGATCGCTTGTACGCGCTGACACTCGATAAAAAACCGCTTCGAGCACGTTTAGCTCGGGTTTCATTTTGCGGAATAGCTAGATAAATATGCACACACTAGCCTCGTGTTGAATCATAAAGCCACAAAAGCATGAAAATCTCGGAGAGACAATACTTGGTAACGAGCAGCGACTTCTCAGATCATAAGCAAGGTGAGTTTCATGGTGCGAAGTGCGAAGAGTGACAAAGGGATTTGAAACCGACCGGCGTGGATCGTATTACCGATTCTATTACGTGTCATGTTAAACACCCGAAGAGAGGAAAGTTTGAATGCGCTAGTTAATCTTACTCGATGATATTTGCTGGATGATTATTTCATGATATCACTCTGTAAATGCAAAACCATAAATATATGAATTCTTGACGATTCTCGACGATATGATTTTCGAAGATCAAATATGAGATTAAATTCCATATTACGATAAGACTTTCGGAGGAATGAAACGAAGTTTCGCAAAATGATTAAGAAAAATTTTTGAATACATTTTTTTCTCACACATTGATAAAAAAGCGATGAATTTGATCTTCTGTAGGCAAGTTAGGTTACTGAAAATCGAGGGGAAATTTCAGTTAAATTTTTCCGAAATAAATTTTTATTAAAAAATGCTTTAAATGTTTTAAATATTTAAATATTATAAGTTAGTAAGTTAAATTAGAAATTTCGGTTTCAGGATTTTTTGAAATATCTTAAAATTTTTGAAGATTTTTCAGAGATTAGAATAATATAAAAATTAAGCAGAAATAAAAAATCCAAATTGTTCTGTGTTCAAAAAATTATTATAATTGTTATAGTGTTATGATTGATTAATTATATTTCCAATTCTGTATTTGGAAAAATTTCTTATATTTTAATTTAATATGGTTTGAAAAAATATCAAATTTCTTGCTTACACATTCTATTTTGATTAGAAATAAGTAAAAATTTAAGTTATAAACCTGAAACTTTCTCGAAATCTTTTTTATCTAATATTTATTTTAATAAATTTTGTTTTTTGGAATTCAATTAAAATACCATTTTTCTAAAAATTTTTGTTAAATTTAATTCTAAAAACAAGAATCCTGAAAAAATCCAAGAAAAGATTCCTATAATTAAATTTATAATGATAATAATTATATTTTTTTAAATATTATAATATTTATATATTAATATCATTAAACACAAATATAAAAGCAATGTAATTTTAAATTAAATTTTACACAAGCCAATTATATTGTTTGAAAATGACAAATTTAAACATTTTCTATATTATCTTTTTTTTCTTTTTATATTAAAAATTATGAAATGTGTAAAGATATCTAAATAGATACAAGATAGAATAAATAAGATATGGAGATATCTTATAATAGATATTCTTTATTTTCTGTCTAATATAATATAATTGTATAATTATCATTTATATTATTATCAAAAGAAAATGAGCTATATAGTTGTCTTAATAATTTCGACTATTGTAATATATAATAAATATATAAACAAGTTTCCAAATTAAAATATTATTGATACTTTTGATTGATTATCTAATTAAATTATTTTATAAGTTAATAAAATAATAACTTAATGCTCTATAAACGTATATATATAAATATATATATATATATTATATTTTATACATATATATACATATATTGTATTATTGGAAAAAGAATTTTTTAGAGAAAAGAAAATTTTCTCATCTAAAATTATTCTATATTCTATCACATTTATTCTATATTTGAAAAAAAAAGAAAAACTTCAAAAACATTGATATTAAAATTATACATTGGAATTCTAAATTTTACTTTATTTTACAGTAATATTAAAAAAATATTATCTTATTTTTTAATATTAAAAATAGTGAACAATTAATCATTACAATAATTAATTAATATTTCGAATATTAAAAAAAAAATATATGAATTCTTAAAAATAATAGTAATCTAAAAATCAACTTATTTTTCCTAGTGTAAAAGCAAATATCATTCTTTTTATTTTGAATAAAATTTTTAAAAAATGAGATAAAAAAATTCATTATTTAATTTACATAAAATATACGTTATATTATCAAGAAGAAGTAGAAAATACTTTATCTTGTAAAATTTATAATAATATCAAATGTTTTGAAATTCAATTCTAAAAGAAAAAAATATTTTCAAGAACAATAATTCAAAATATTTCAATGATAAATTAATTTCAAATATAATTAAAACATTCAATATATTAAATATTTAAAATTATTTATTTATAATATTTTGCATTTTTGATTAATTTATTTAATTTATAATTAATTTATTTTATATATTCAAAAACTCAATATATTATACTATGCACAATAATTAATAATTTCATTTTTCAATTATTTTTGCAATTTTTGAAAAATATGTTTCTTGTAATATAATCCAGAAAAATTCAGTGAAAAAATTTCTTTTTAATATAAAAATATTAAATAATTCATTTCCATTTGAAAATGGACACATATGTTTAATGTAATACAAATCAAGTATTACACATGATTCATATCTTATTAAAGAACTTGAAGTACAAATGATTCGATATTGTAGTTACATACTTACATTACATATAACTGAACATGTATCTAATTTCAATAATATTTTAGAAATTCGTTTCTTACTTTTTTTATAAATAATATGCAAATTCATTGTATGATCATTATATGATATTATTGTACATCTATATCTATATGAGCGTTATCTAAATATTAAGATAAGCAAATTTATTTTTTCTTAACTTTATTTTTATTTTTTATTTTATGAATAAAAGATATCTTTAAAAATTACAACAATGATTGATTATTTCATTAGATTAGTTCAAATTAAAATTATCATTAAGAATTTTAAAACATCCACATCTACAAAATACATGAGTAAGATATACGAGTACACGTGAAATTAGCACGAACTTTATGATAACTATACTAATTTTAGAAACGGTTCTCTTTCTGTCTTTTGTAAAGCTATCGTTCATACTGATAATATGGATTGCTGATGAGATATCAGTAGAATTAATTTTTATCATCGAAAAAAAATTTTCTTACGATATTTCTATTAATTTCAAATTAAACTATCAAGGTGCAGTATGAAACGAGAATAAACGTTATAAAAATCATATTCACGATAATTTCTCATATGGGAAAATCGATTTACTCAATCAGCAGTCCACAAAGCAGCGATAATAATAAAACGGCTTTTAATATCTTGGCAATTTTCTAAAAACGTTCACGTCTCTTTTACATACCGCTAAGCTCGAAAAAACGTGTGCGTGATCGTTAACAAGTACACGACAATGGCAGCAATGTAGCAACGCGAGATAACCTAGAGGGCTCGCGACGAAACTTCGAAAACGAGAAACTACAATTTCTCGTTCATTAATCAACATCTCGCTAATGTATTAAGTAAGGTAAAATAGATGGAAATAAAAACGATGAAAAATACAAAGATTCTCATTTCGAAAAACTTGCATACAGTAATCGGCCGGTAGAAAAGCTCGAGAACGTAGTGTAGCAACCATGGTCGAGAGCTGTCAAGCGCACGCCGGTTAGACTGGGTCAACTACACTCGTGCCCTCCGATCGGTGGTCAATCTTACTCAGAACAGAAACGATGATCTGAGTCGAGATTCGTACGATTTGAGACAAGCGTGAACGAAGCAAAAGAACAAAAGAAGTGAATGCATTGCTATCAACGATAAAAAGAAAAAGACGGCACACCCGATAATTCGATCGCAACGGTATGGCAGCCATGGGTTGAAATAAGATAGAGAGAACGGAACGGCACTGCACGGCACGGCGTAATTATCATAGAAAAAAGAATTATCAAACACTGAGCACTAGAGTATTGAAATATATAAAAAAAATATAGTGTTTCATGATCCGTAAAGATAAAAATGATAGAAAGTGTTTTAAAAAAGAATTTCTCCGTAGATCAATGATTAAACTCACCCAAAAGTAGCAGCTTAAGTTCCCGCCTGGCATCTCGTTTATCCTTTCGGAGTTGCCGCTCGATCTCCTGATTGATTCGTTTCTGCTCCCTCGCCTCTTCCGACAGGCAGCACGCCATAGCTCAGGACGGCAGGATCCTCGATAGATGGAGGAGGAAGAGAGGAGAAAAATGAGGAGGAAGAGGACGAGGAGGAGGAGGAAAAGGAGGAGGAGGGAGGAGAGGGAGGGAGGAAGGGAGAGAGGGAACAAGCGATTTGCGGTGGTGGCGAGCGATTGCCGAGTGGCGAGGTTCGTCGTAGACAGCAGCGGGCTCGACGGCACGATATCGTCGTCGGGCCGATATTACCTTGCCACCGCGAACGAGCGACGACGTCTCGTCGCCGTCCTCGTGGTTTCCTTCTCTTCTTCCTTCCTTTTCGTTCTGGCTAAGCCGATGAAACCGATCGTCTGCACCACCACTACCGCCACTAGCACGAATCACTAGCACTTGTCCACGCTGACGACGACGACGACGACGGCGACGGTAACGTGTATGAGGACGACGACAACGTAGATGTAAATGTAGGCTTGATAGTCGCGTCTCCGGAATCCCCGTATTCTCAACGACGTCGGCACACGCGGCGACGGAGCACTCCTGGCAGGGCTCGACGACGCCAGCGACACATCAACACATGTACGCACACGCACGAACCTCGGCCGGTAGCTTGTGTCTGCCCTCTCGCCTTTCCTTCCCTTCTTTTTCTTTTTCAATCTTCCTCAATTCTCTCTAGCTTTACTCTTCCGCTTCTTTCTATATTTTTCCTTTTTATGCTTCCCTTTTCTCGTTTTTTTATCCTTTATTCACGCACGCACGTTCCGCGACGAAACGTGAAACGCACTCGCGAGAGACGTCGAGGAAGCGGGGGAGACACGCGCGCACACGTTTAGCTTTTGCTCACGGCGTGACTTCGACACGATTCTGGTGAGAGACGCGAATTTCGCGAGAGCGAGGTCCGTTGGATCGAGATCTAGAGAGTCCCGACTGTACTCCGTCGAATCTCGATCGTCGGTCCCTGGGTCCCCCGCTGTACCCGCGTACTACTCGCGAGAGAGCTCTCGTACGGCTCGTTCACTCGTTCACTCGGTCCCCGGCGCGGTTGGGTGTGGTAACCCACCGGCGCTCTATCTCCTTCTCTCTCAGCTGCTCTCTGTCTCTCCCTTGCACTCTTTCTCTCTCACCCCCTCTCTGTTTCGTTCTCCTACCCTGTCTCTTTCTTTCTTCGATTCACGCTTTCTTTCTCTCTCTTTCTTTCCTTCTTTCTCTCTCACTCTGTCTCTCTTTCTTTTTCTTCCTCTCCCTCTCTCTCTCGCTTTAGGGTACTCTTTCTGTACCGCACACGCGACGAAATAGATTCACACTGAATATGCACCGTGTGCGCACACACGCAACCTATACGCGACGTATGCCAAACGACGAACGCGATTACGAGGTAACGTAGACGGAAACAACGAACCGAGGACGATAGAATAGAAGACGATGACGAGGTCGTCTGCTGTTATTGCCGTTGCTGCACGAGCGCCCACACCTCGAGCGGAGCAACTCCTCTTGCGATTCGCGCCGCGCCCGCTCGGTACGCAGCCTTTTATCAACCCTCGGTCGCTCGAGAATCCTGTTAGACCAAACCAGATTGGCGAAGCCCCGACACGGTAGGTCGTCGTATAGTGGTGTATAGGCGCGGGGCGCGCACGTGTCCGCTAACGAGATTAAAATCGGCGAGAAGGAGGAGGTGCGGCCGCCACCCGCTAGGGAGGAGGCACGGAGAATGTAACAGCGCCGCGGTGTTTCGGATATAGGTTATACTCGTTTCTGTACAACCGACCGATTCTGACGGTTTGCAGCGACACGGCCACCGTCGCTGCTCGCTCCAAGTGATCACGCGCGCACTCTCTTATTCTGTCTCTTTCTTCTTCTCACTCTCTTTATCATATCATCTTTTCTCCTTTTCTATTGTCGGATCACCCCCGATTACCCTGCCGTTCTGTATTTCTTTCTATCTCATGTATATTTCACCTCTATTCTTACCCTTTCATTTTTTACGCCGGTTTCTTGCATGTTATGGGTGCGTTTAAAACAAACGTCGTGTTTTTCCATCGATTCTACTTCGTCATCGAAGAATATATACATATGTACTTTCTTGAAAGACTGTCAAAGTATCTTCGTGTGAATGCACTTTGTACACCAAACGATACGTGTCAATTGCTAATCACTGAAAATATACCATTGAAATTATTGTGGAATCGATCATGAATTTGTCCGATAACGATAGTATTTTTACGAAGCATATGTGTGTATTTACGGAATTTAAAAATTATCATTGATAATTTTATAATAACATAAGATTATATAATTTTTATGTATAAATTAATTTTTATAACATACATATATATATTATATATATTATGTAAATAATTGTACTAAATATATATTAAAATATATACAATAAATGTATTCTAAAAATATTTTAGATTATATTATTTTCATTTTATAAATATATATAAATATTTTGTTTGTATGCAATGTATAATATATTCATAATATATACACATCTATTATTTAGTTTCATTTTGTTAATCGTAAACTACAAAATATTTACTTAATTCCAGTTTCATTTTTTGTTTATATATAATCATATAAATGAAATAAATAGTAAAATAACAAATTAATATTTATTAAAATATTAAAATTTAAATGTGTTACATTTAATTAAGACGTCTTTTCAATAATTATTTTAAGTTTTTATTTAAATAACCTTAAAGAGATTTCTTGAGATTTCTAACAGTAGATGGCACTCAAGATATGTTGTGTATTTTCAAAATATAAATTTTATAAATTTTGTTTTATAAACAATTAAATAATATCTTTTAAAATGTATAATATTTTATTTAATTTACATGATTAACATATATAATTTACTACTATATTTTTTTCTTTTTTCTCAATCAATTTTCAAATTTTTTCTTTTTTAGATTAATAAATTATTAAAAATATAAATGTTATAAATAATGTAATCCATTTATGATATTTATATAATTTAAAAATAGATTAATAAATATTTCAATTTTTTCTATATTTTTTTATAATATTATAAAGTAGAAACAATTGTTTTCTCCAATTCTATCTAATGATTATATTTAATTAAGATTATAACAAATAGCTAAAATATGAATTTCATTTAAAAATTATATGAATTCTTGTACATTAAATATGAATAATTAGTAAATGAAATGAAAAATATAATAAGTGAAAATAAATAAAATATAAAATATAATGTTTAAAATATATTTTTACAATTTAGATTTTAGTAGCATGGTTAAACCTATAATCATTTATAATAGGATTAGTATATATGTAAGGTTTCATGAAATGTATTATTTGTGTATTCTATTTTCTTAAACTGAGGATAAAACAGTTGCTATACTATCAAGGCCAATGTTATTTTCTGGTTTATATCAGCATTGTTCATCATCAGTAATATAATTTATTTTACATTTTTGGCATAATTTAGGTTTGGGTAAATCTTCATCATGGGAAACTGTTACTATTAAATATAAAAATAAATCTATGATAAATACAAATATCATTATAATTTTATCATGTATAATTTTATCATGTATAATTTTATCATATTTCTATTACCTGTATTTGTATCATTTTTATGAAGTTTTTCTCCAATTGATTTAAATAATATTACAATTTTATCATCATCATTATCTGTATTGTTATAATATTTCTTAATCTTTTCAAAACCATCACAAAGAGCCATTAAACGTCTGTAATAATTAAATTATTTATAATTTATAGAATTCTTTTCTAATCTTTTGAAAATAAATCATAAATTCTTATTTATACCATACATGTTTATTACTTTTGGTAATTCCAAGTCTAACATACATCTACTTTGTTGATAATTATTTAAAATATCATCATATTGCTGATGTAGTTTCTCTAATTCTGATATAGACAATGTAAAATTAGTAAGAAAATTTTTGAAGTTTTTTGTTGCTCTATAAAAATCTTTTTTCTTTATGTAATGATTATTCATCAATTCATTAAAATGTTTTGGAAGTGTTATAAATTTCGAACAATGTTCTATCAAATCTTGTAAGATAATTAATTTATTTTCTTTTTGCGCTTCCAACTATTACATATACATATATTTATATTAATATACATATATTAATTATATTTAATAAATTATGTATATTAAATTATATAAATGATCGATTAAAATATATTTAAAAATATATTGTAATAATTATTTTTATGTACAAATTATGATTACAATTTTCAATCTTATACTTTATATGTATGTGATAATTAAAATCATTATACCTGTTGAAGATGCATTGTTAAATGTAAAGAATCAGATTTGGAATTTACAGAATATGATTGAGGAAGTGTCAATAAATGACTAATATTGAGCACTCTACATGCAGCTAATTGAGATACTTGCAAAGATTGTCCATATTGTACAAGAGCTTCAAGAGCAGTAATACTTAAATTCAAATGTTGTAATAAAGCTGCTTGTTTATCTTCTGCTAAAGATTCTTCTATTTGAGTTCCTGTTAAATGTAATTCTAAATTTTCTCTTATTTTTTCAGATTCTTGACATTTCAAACATTTCAATTTCTATAGTAATAGATACAAATATGTGTTATAAGCTTTTTTATTCTATCTTATATACATAATATAATAAAATATTGCCTTAACATTTTGTAGGTCATAAGATTTCATTTTTTCGTCACAATGTTTACGACATAAACAGTAATTTGATGAAGTTTTTTTATAGGATACACATTTTTGTGTTGTTGAAAATAATTGTGATGACAATTCTGATGGATACAGAGAAGGTACTATTTCTTCTTCCGATATTGGTGTGCAATGAAAGCAAGAATTATATAAATTAGGATCACTCCATCGTTTATATTTCTCTTGAAATCTTGACATTTTCTAATTTTTTAAAATAAATTTCTATTCTAGTTATATCTTTAATATTAATTTTTGTCATTTAAATATAAGAATTTACTTGCATAATGAAATTACTTATTAAAGAAATATATTATTATTTTAATATTCTTTGAAAACAGAAATTTTTCATAATTGAAATTTCTTCATTCTTATTATCTTACAAAAAGTAATACTTGATAGGTTGATGTAAGGAAGGAATTTTCAGGTTGAATATTAAATAGAACACATATTTGAATCATAAACACTTATGTTACAAACCAGTAATTGTTTATTATAATCGTCTTCAATTGAAAAGAACAATTAAAGCGATAAATATATATACGCATTATAGTTTATATTAAGGT
Source organism: Apis mellifera (assembly GCF_003254395.2). Taxonomy (NCBI): domain Eukaryota; kingdom Metazoa; phylum Arthropoda; class Insecta; order Hymenoptera; family Apidae; genus Apis; species Apis mellifera. The sequence goes on along the minus strand of NC_037644.1, from coordinate 7,914,055 downwards.
TATAAAGATATGACTAATTGTTTCGATAAAATAAACAACAAGACATAAAAATGACAAATGATATAACAATTGATTGTTCCACTGCTACACTAAATTTTAGACCTCAGTATTATTATTTGAATGAATTAAGAATTTTAATATTAATAGATGTTGTCATGTTATATTAATAAATAAATAAATACAACATAAAGAAGATAAGTAGACAGTTATTATTTTTTAAATATAATTTGTTATTTAATTATTTATTTTTTAAAAGTTAAATCGATTTTATATAAATATATTAAAATGGTATATTAAGTATAATTTTTTTTGATATGATTTTTTAATTATAATATATTTTAATTATACTAGATTATATAGAATATTATTATCAAATTTGTGATGTACATTATTTTTATTAAAAATAAGAAGAGAGATATATTTATTACTTATCTTCCTTAAGTTAATTAAATGCATTTGCTTAATTTTCCAATAAATTGAATAATTTATTATATTAAATATATATTGATAAATCTACTACCAAATAATTAACACTATTTATATTATTGCTAAAATGTGTATAGTTTTAAATATTTTTATAAAGATTTCTGTTTTTAACGTTTATAACTTTTTAAAATAATATCAAAATTTTAGTTCATTTTTCGACTATTATTTGTATAAATGACATCACATTCTTGATATATAAAATACTGTATCAATTTGGCACATTCATAATATAAATATTAAAGATATTTGTTTTTTAATTGTTGCACATTATATATAAGAACGAAATAAGATAATTTAAAATAAACACTTTTCATACTTCACTTTTAAGTTATGTAAGTATTAATTATAATGTAATATAACAAGTACATATATCAAACCCAATGAAATAAATTATATATTTAAATTTTATATTGGTTATTGAAATAAAATTTTGTTAACAATTATTCATTTATCAGTAGTTGAATGGAATGTACTTATGTATTTATTCAAATTATATAATAAATTAATTGTAAAAATAGTATTAAAGTGAAGCATGATGTGTTGTATCATAAAATTATTGTTATTTTTTTGTATATTAAATTTATTATATATATATTTTTGATATGAATTGAAAATTCATGGAATTTTTGCACGAATTATTAGACTCTAGTCTAATTATTAGACTAGTTACAATTAAAAACAGAATACACTGATAACTATTGCTTTATTATTATTATTATTAAAATTTTTTTTTTATTTTTCATATATTTTTCTGTTGGTCCACTTCATAGAATTTAAATATTAGTCCACATATCAAACATATATTAGTCTGTCCACTATCATTATCATAATTACACAACTGTAACATATAATCAATATATTTTTTAACATGCACTTGCAATGTTTCACACTTTAATTAACCTACAATTTCGATTTGTACATGGGGTTAATAATTAGTGTGACAATGGATCAATCGTTCAACCATAAAACTTTTCATTTATAAACAATCCAACTTTCTTATGTTCTGTATCTTAGATCATTACAATAAAATAAAAGGACACACAACTTATGGAAGCTGAAATCAGTAGTCTCCTTGTACTATTTTATAATCGTCTATTATCGTAATACTAATTTTTACGTAAAATTTGATGTCAAATTTTCTTAATAAATCTATTTAACGAGTATTAATTAACACTACAAATTGTTTATCTTGATATTAATTCTATTCTTGCTATAATAAAGGCAGTAATAATTTAATTAATAACCACCATCCTATTTTCTACACGTATACTGGAAAAATATCATTGAATTAGTTACTGAATAAATATGATGTATACATATTATTAAAAAATATAAATAAAATTTTAGAAACACAAATCTTCAAATATGTATATATTATTAATTGAATATATAATACTCCTGTCAATAGAATTATATAGAAAATTCTCTTTCATTATTTAAATATTTTAACATATTATTGCAGCATTTAACAAAGTATCAAACTAGGGATGTATTAATTATATATTTCATTATATTTCAATTGTATATATCATTATATTATCGAAAATTTGTTGTTGAAAATTTGGCATTTGTCATTTACGTTAACATGTTAATTTAAGTTTCGTTTTAATTTTTTTTTCAATAAACAAACAAAATCTTAATCTTAATGCAAATAGATAATTAAACTTTTAAATTTTTATGATTCTCTGCCAAAAGAGAACATTATAATGTCTTAAACATTACATTAGTTCTTACTAATAATTTCAGTAGCCACAAAGTTATTTCATAAAATATTCTTAAAATGTATAATTCTATGTACAATTTCATAAAATAATATTAATTTAATATATAAGGTTTATATTATAGTACTGTATGATGTATTACAATATATTATTTAATTACTTAAATATTTCATTTGATTATTAATGATGTGTATTCGTACATTGGATACAGGGAGAATAATCCCATATTATAAACAATGAATGTTGGCACAGACAGTGGCTGGGTTAAGGCACTTTGGGGTGTTTAATTTTCCACAGTACCTCCAGCATAACTATCTTATCACACCCCTTTCTCCTTCCCATTGCCCCTCATTGTTATTAATATTAATTATTTATTTTTTTTATATATATATATATATATATCTCAGATGACTGTGTGATTCTCACTTTTAATCTTGTAACTATTCTTAAAATAGAATACGCCGTTTTAGTGAGCATTGGAGTGTAATAGACGAATTTAATAAAGCTTTCACAGTGGTTTCGTGAAATTCGCTGGAAACATACCCTTTTCATTTGTACCTTCTTTGATGCCCATTAACCAACCTTGTTCCTAAAGTAATAAAATATTATTTTAATTATACTATTATTATACTTTATTATATATTTAATAGTATAAAAGTATAAAAAATATAAATAGTATAAAAAGTATTATTATTTCTACTATAGTATAGATATAGTATATATTATAGATAATGATATAAGTATTATATAAAAAATTATATATATATAATGTATAATATATCTCAAGATATAAATATATAAAGATATAAAATGACAAAAAATAAATTTTAAAATAGATTATTAAAAAAAATATAAACCTGTTCTTCTGGATCATCATATTCTACTACACGAATAATATCACCGACATCAAATGACAATTCATCCACATCTTCGCGTCTATATTTGTAAGTAGCCTTGACTCTGTATAAAACCCCAGGTGGCAAGTTGTCAGTCGTTGCCCCTAGAGAGAAATTGGTACCATTTTCATATTCCACCTCTAAAATAATTGAATCCGCCTCATTAGTCATGGACCTGTGATATAGTTCTATTTAAATTCTAACTTTCATTGATCAAATCAACATACAATTATTACAATTTTTATGTAAAAATTTTTATGCAATAACTGAAAGTCAGAATTAAACAAATAGTTTTTCATTATTTCAACAAGACCATGCATAGATGGGCAGGCAACATACTTATATGGACACAATATAAATTTTACATATACATTTCTCACATATTACATATTATGTATTTTGGAAAATTGTTTTATTTTTAATCTTGAATGAATTTTAATTCTTGTTTTTAAGATATCAAAACTAATAATTTATAATTACATTCTATTAGATATATGTGCTTACATGTGCTTACATATGCTTGCTAAAAGTATGAATGCAATAAAATATATTACATATACTTACGAAAGAATAGTTGCGCAATAAATTACTTAAGCAAATGAAATTCATTCAATAATATATACTATTACTTTCTTACATCATTATAAATTTAAATCACAATATAGTTTTTTTATCAAATATATATAAAACTGTTCAAATTCTAGATAATCAGAATCAAAATTAATTTATTAATATATTGAAAAAATATTTTTTATAAAGTTACTTTTATATTCTTAATTTATTAATGTTCATCTTTAAAAACGAACATCGCGTAACCAAATGACATTTACTCCTACGTCACATACTTACCAACAGGAATATCGTACAACTCTTCTACTCGCTTAGAGGCCGTAACTGTGTTTTGCGGAGATGCATCCTGATTATTGAGAGAATTATCATTGCTGTTAGCATTGCTGTTAGCATTGCCATTTAATTGAGTAGTCGGTGATGTGTTTCTTGCTGCTGGAGCAGAATCATCCACGGCTGTAACATGCAATAAAGCTCACTCAAAACTAAACATTTAGCCACATAATTATGTCTGCAGGAACGTCTTATGTGGCATTACAACTACATTACACTCATGCACAAAATATTAGTACACAAAAAATTCAAATGCACAAAAGACGCGTGTAAATAACAGGTATATATTTACCTGGTGAAATGTTATTCTGAGCTGGTTGTGTGTTGATTATTAAACTAAAACATAAAATATCTATGATATATCATAATAATATCGAATAATAATTATATGCATATAAATTATTATTTTATTTTATACACATAAATTAAATTTTATAAGTTAAACTTTCTATATTATTCTACTTACGCAGAATTGGCGTTAGGTGATTTTGGAGACTGAGGTTCTGTATTCTTCTTCAGTGTATATGATCCTCTCTGGCTTTCATTAGCAAGTTTATCGACGATTGCTTCTAATTCAGAATATACCTAAGATATAGGAGCATAAAATAATATTGAACAAAGACGAATAATTTAAAATACAATATATTTACAGAATATAAAAATATTATTAAAATAATGAGTACAATTATTAAATATATATATACCTTAGCACTTTCAGTGTGAAATACTTGTTCAGCAGCAAACAACGTTTGCAAATTAGTAACAAGAAAAAGAACACGTGAATCATATAAGGCAGGTAGTTCATCATGAAGTTCAGAATTGAGTTGTTCATATGTACGCTTAGCTTCTTCCAATAATTCCTTTCCTCGAGAAACTTTGAGTTCATCCCGTTTCCTTGGATTACACTGTAGTGATTGGAAATTGTGTCTTTGACTGTCATAATCTACCAATTTCCGTCCACGTTTGTCAATTTTCTTCTGCAATAAATATAATAATTCCCATTTTCATATTAATTTCAGATTCAATATATAATAATTCAAGATTCTATTAAAATAATATCAATTCTATTAGATATGTAAAGAGAGTTAAAAGAGTTACACAATTTTTGAGATAATTTTAGAGTGGAAGAATTATACCCTCATTTCTGGAAATTGGCTCTGATATGTGTTGAGAGGCACGAGAACTTGATCCGCAAGTTTATGAGTGAAATCTTGCCACAACATATCGAGATTTTGAGCTTGCACGTATAAAAGATCATGGCCAGTCCATTGACTTTCGTAGATCTCGTTCAAAGAATCCATCAGAGTTTTAGACGCTGCTTGCACCGCTGTTAACACAATTAATAATTTCATAAATATTAATCATTAAATCACACGATATTTCTACAATACTGTTAATTTTAATCAGGGAATTCTCAATTTTCTGATTTTCAATTTCAAATTTTCAATTTCGTGATTGAAATTTGAACCTTGCTCTTTTTTCGAGAAATGCTATTTTATTATCAACAAAATTAAAATTTTAATAAATTTTTAATTTGTAATTAGTACAACAATAATGATAATCGTCGAAGAAATTTAAAATCGTACAATAAAAATTTCAACAATTTAAACACAAACTTTTATTATTAATTACATAAATAAATTATTCTTTCTATAATTTGCACGATTATAATTCTTGCTGGACTTCGATTCGTCACAAAAACTATAAATAAACTCTTTGAATTTCAAAAGGTTTCGAGCTCATTGAAAAGAAAAAAGAATATTCAAAAAAATCAAGTTTCCGGAACAAGATCAAAAATTATACGTTTCAAAACTTGAAATAGAATCGTGGTAACGTTAACTCGAAGTAACTTCAAGGTTGCGTAGCGCGTAATCGTTAAATTCCTTTTTCGATTTAAAACGTCAACGTTGCGTCGGAAATAAGGAATTGTTGGGAAGTTGTAATTAAACATATAGGCATGAAAATTTTTTTCATACCGATTTCTTATTCTCCTAGGAAGGAAACTATTTCTTATTCAGGATTTTGTTTCCCTAACAAAACGCACGATTAAAGTTAACCACTTTATTAATCTACTTTCGCTCTTGTAAGTGCATTCACTTGTATGACAATTTTATGTATTATGGATTCAAATGGAAACTGAGAGCATGTTGATTTGTTTGAAAAATTTATTTTTGTTTATGAAAAAAAAAATATTCTTTTGGTATTATTGAATGCTTCGATGAAATGATTAAAATGAAATATTTAAGGGATTTTATTTTATTAGAGTTTCAATTGGAAAAGATATAAATGAATGGGTGGATGGATGCTCAAAAATGAAATATATAAATATCAGTGAAAAAAATAATATTAATTTCTTTTTTTATTTCCAAATTTTTCTTTAATTGCTAATATAAATTCTAATTGAATATCATAATGTTACAAACAATATAGCAAGGTAAATGTTTTAATCAATTAATATAATTGTCATTTTTTTAATATAATCATGTTTTTTTCTATTATTGTAATAGCAATTAAATTTTGTTATTTTATATAGATACATTATGGTTCTTTAAAATTGGTAAATATTATATTTTCTTTTGTTCAAACTATGATATCTCGCGTTGAAATAATTAATTCAGTAAAATATTATCAATAATTGGAAATATAAATAAAAAAATTAAATTCTGATAAATTGCAAATATCTGTTTCAAATATATGTTTTAAAGTAATGTAAATACAATTTATGAAGCAAATTGGAATATTTTAACGAATCTTGCATATTCGTTTCACAAAATTTCAATTTTTAAAGCTTTGAAAAAATCTGAATTTTGATTAAAAATCGAGTTCTCTTTATAGTAAAAAAAAAGAATAATAACGATCATACAAACAATTAAACGAAAATCATATATTTGAATATTTTGAAAAAACCAAATATATGTTATAAATAGAAAAATAAAATTTACATAAAAACGAGAAAAGATTCATACAAATACGAAACTTTTACTAATTGAGCCATCAAAATTTTCCTAAGGCGTCTAATAAATATTTTCCAAAACGTATTTCAAGCGAATAAAAGATCTCTGCATTTTTCAATCGATAATTCCCACCGTGAAATTTTGCTTCGTGATTAGACTTCCGTCAAATTTTTACGATTCTCCTAATAAAACATAACAAGTAAATACGTAACTTTGCTTCAGAAATACGAATCTTGAAGTTTCAGAGATTTCGAAAATTTTCGAAACAAATTCTTCCGCAAAAAAAAAAGGAAATTAATTCGCTAATTCTTGAACAACGCGATTTATCGGAGAAAAGAAAACAGAAAGAACTGGCGAGCTACGTGCGTATCTATCGACAGGTTTCCAACGTTGGCCAACCATTGGTACAGCGCATGCGGGTATTTATGTGCGAATGCTGTTATGTGCCGTCTCGACTGATAAAAGGAAAGGTAAAAGGCATCGGCGTAGAAACGGATTTCCGTGAAAACTTACGAACGCGGCACGATTCTTGAAATTCTGATCGTTTCCTTATTGCAAATCCTGTCAGTGTAACGAAATCTTTCCTTTCTTTTTTCTTTTTTTCTTTTTTTCTTTTTTTCTCCTTTTCTTTCTTTTCACCAAACTCTTTCCTTTACGACGCTTCAAGCCACAATACAGTTAATAGTACAGTTTACAAGGAAAATCTATAAATCAAATCGGCAACCTGAACAGGATATGTTTATCGCTTATAAATGATGCAGACAAATTTTACGATCACAATGGCCGAGGAATTGAGGACTTTGTGCCGTAACAAGGAGCGGATAATAAATTTGTAATTTCTATTCTACGATTATTATTTCGACCTATTATCAAAAAAAAGGTTTTAATGGCTGGAAAAATGTGTGTAATTTTTTTTTTTTTTACAAAAATACATTAATTAAGAACAATATTGTAATCTTAATCTTTTCCCGTAGGTTCTTCAAATTCTTTCAATAATTTTTAATACGCTGATCGATTTAGTTAGTTGTTTGCTTTTTTAAAATTGTTTATACCAAAAAATTATTTTATAAGAAGATTATTTTATATTTAAATTGAATGTTGTTTGCAATGATAAATATGATAAATATATTTTTTTAAATTAATGATGTAATAAGAAAATAACGTTTTAGATAAATAATTGTTTAAAAATTTTTTTCGAAAGAAATAAATTATATTTGTAATTATAATATAATAATAATAAAATGGACAAATTTAAAAATATTATAAATTATGATTTACAATTTTTACATTATTTTAATATAATAATAAAAGAAAGACGGATAATATAATTTTAGTCGAGTTTGGAATTTAAATTTGACAAATGTGAGACAGTTTTTTCATCTAACGAAAATCTTAAATTTCTTCTAATTTAATATATAAATTTTAAGTAATATTTTTGTACACCAATTTTTGTGTTTTAGTTTCTAGACATATTAAAAAATATGTATAAAAAATACAATATTATTATTTTGTTCAATATCCAATTAATTTGGCCTTACCTATCATGAAATATAACATAAAATTATAAAAGTAAGAAAAATTACTATTCGTTCGAGAACTACGCCATTGATACATACGAACAAGAGGTTCAAAGTGCTCGATGCTGTAAGTACGTACACATCCTGATATGTAAATTTTTTCTCTCTTCAACAGTGATTTATCTGAATATATTTGCTTCTTTAAATGCAAATTATGCTTGGGAGCATACGCATTTGTGCACATTGAAACGAAACTAGCTAAAAAGATATCGGAAGATATCGATGCGTTCATCGATATTTTCACGAAACATTGGTTAAATTAAATTTTACGCCGAAATTTCTTAAAATTGTTCGTTTGATATTATTATTATTATTTTTATTCAAGAAAATAAGATATATTCATATTTCTATTCTCCCTCCTATCCTCGATTTCTTTGATGCTCGTATAATTCGTAATAAAGCGTTTCTCTCGAAACGAAACTAGTTAAAAAGATATCGGAAGGTATCGATTGCGTTCATCGATATTTTCATCGAAACATTGGTTAAATTAAATTTTACGCCGAAATTTCTTAAAATTGTTCGTTTGATATTATTATTATTATTTTTATTCAAGAAAATAAGATATATTCATATTTCTATTCTCCCTTCTATCCTCGATTTCTTTAATGCTCGTGTAATTCGTAATAAAGCGTTTCTCTCGAAACAGCGCTATTAAAATGTCAGATACGTTTCCCTCGACGATTGACGTTTCTACGAGTGCCGCGCAGGGCATGCGCAGAGACGGCGGTCGTTATTCAATGTCTACTACGTTATTCATCCAACTGTCATTCATCCGCGAAACGTATGCAACTTGTTGACGAACGAAATGGAGCAGCGCGCTCGCCACAACTTTTTTTTCCCCAACGTGGTATTGTAAATTTAATTTCGCCGATATCGGACGACCAGAAAATGTAACGGACGTGATTTGTCCCGTATAGAACTGAAAAATCGGTCGAAATGGTTACTTTGATCCGCAATAGAATCATAAATTCTTTTCGACGAATTGTACACGATTTTTGATCTCGTCGAGTTTGAATATTCGTTTGTTTCATGTACAATTGCTATTACAACAGTAATATCGCGTTTCTTTAATTTCTTTAACAAATGAAAAAGGGAGAAGAGATTCTGAAAGCGTATTTTTTCGATTTTAATCTTTCGTATCGATTTAATCCTTTTTGTTTTCTAAAGAAAAATAATATTGTGATGAAAGAAATTTTGATGAATGAGTTTAAATACTTATGAATATTATGTATTATATTCTTTAATATATATATATATGAAGCATTATTTTTTGTGAATTTATAATAACAAATATCAATAATCTAACATTTCTTGATATTTTCATATTTATTTTTTTCTATGTATTTGTCATTATAGTTATTAATTATATAACCAAAGGTTTTTTTTATTATTTTGATAAAGGAAAAAATTTAAATTATTTTCCTTTTTTTTTCTTAGTATTCTCTTAATATTAGACTTAATTTCTACAATATTCATACTATATAGCTTACTATTTCAAAAACTATTTTTAATAAATTTTTCAATAAATTTTGTGTTTTGCTAAGAGCAACACATATAGAAAGGAAAAAGTTGTTCAAAATAATGTCTTTAACAATATATTTCAAATTAATTAAAATCAAATGAGAAGTTTGATTTTTCAATAAATCTTACTTTTAATATAGATATATTGGTATTATTAGATGGAATAATATTGTTCATTCTCGTTTCTTTGATTCTTAAAATATAACAATTCAAGTTCTTTGATAAGAGCTCTTTAAAAACCTTTTGACCCAACTTTTTTCCATTCCGTTTTTATTCTTCTTTTTTATTGAAATTTATAGTACTATACATATACTAACTCTGATGACGTATGTGCATAAGAAAACTTGGAAAGCCTTGAAATTTCAGATATATCTTCACTTCTGAAGTAGCAATACATAATACTTGAAAGTACTTAATTTTAAATTAATTTAATGAAATTTTTTTTCTTCATTCTTTTTAAAGCTACGATTTGACCTAATTGCAGAAAAGAAATAGTATAAACATGTACAAGAAATATATTTTATATTTTTAAAAAGAATGATAGAATGATAAATCTTTACAATTATAATTTTATCTTAAACTTTTATTTAAATTTTTTGAAAGATGTTATTAGATTGTGGAATTTTATAAAAATATATATTAAAATTTATTCAAATATATAATTAATATATATAGAAAATATGTCATGTCATTTAAAATAAATATATATTAATTAAATAATAAAATTTTTGCAAACTATTAATAATTTTATCATTTACATTTATTTATTATAATTATAATTTGCATTCCAGTATATAATAATATTTTTTTAAAAAAATTAAATTAAAGATATAATATATTAATATTGTTTGTGGAAATTGAATTTTATTATATAAAAAGTAATGAAATACATATTTTGTTTTAGTTAAAATTTTTTAAATTTTTACAGATATCATATGATAACTTTTTTATTTAGAATATCATCTTTTATAATATATTTCTTCGTTTCTCTTCAATATCTAACTATAATGTGAACAGAATTGAATATAAGAAAAAAAAAAAAAACATTCATTTGTATTATTTATGCAAGATATGCAAAACATATGAAAATATAAAAAATATGTTTTCGCATAAATATCACGGATATTAATGCAAATTTATATTATAATGAATATGATAAAAAAATAAAGCATAAATAATAATTTATTTCATTTACTTACATAAACATAATTAATATTTTTACATGTTCCATATACATTTTTGGTGTTTTATGTTTCTTATAAATACATAATTCACAATGATAAAATTTTATAATAATTTTTTATAGATTAGTTTAGATTTTTATTGAAGATACACCAAAAAAGTCACGAGATATCATTATCGAGTGCAAACTTATTTATATTCGAACGAGAACTGGTTTTCATGTTGTATGTAGAACTTTGATATTTATACTAGTTTGAATAATTTGTAATTAAAAAAAAAAAAAGAAAGAGATATATCAACGCATATATTAAAATTATTAACGAAAATTTTGATAAACATAATATAAAATAAGATTGTTATTTAATCTTGAAAAATACCTTAAAATTTGTTAAATTTGACATTCATAACATATATTCACCAATATTATTTATGAAAAAAAAAAAATAATATTGATTTTTATTATGAAATTTTTTACATGAATAAATTTATAGTATTCAAGTATTATTATTATACATCCTTTATAGCATTAATTTTTTTATAAATATTAAATATGCATAATAATTTAATGAATTAAATTCAATGAAATTAATATAATATAAAATATATAGAAAAAATATATAGAAAAATTTAATAAAACAAAATATATGATTAATAAAATGAAAATGTACAATGTACATGCAAATTTTTCATATTCTAGAAATTTAATCTATGAAATGTATGAAAATTATAAAGCACGAATATTTAATGAATATTATGAATAGGTATTTGAGCAAATCGATAAATTGAGACTAAATGCAACGAATCACGGAAAATCAAAGTTTATTTCTCTTGCCCATCTGTTAAATATTTAACTTATCGTAAACATTCATTTTTATTACTAGATTCAGTATAAGCGTAGTTGCTAATATTGGCAAAATTTCATACATGTTGCGATAATAAACTGTTTAGAAGAAAAAAAAAAGATATTTTTAAGTATCAAAGATATACATTACTATAAAAGTATTTAAACGTTTGTTTATTTTGAATAAAATTTAAAATTTTCTGAATATGATAATCAACATCTGAAAATCTGAAAATCAACATTTAAATTTTCAATGCAATTTTTGTTTTTTTAAATATAATCTGTGAGTTGATGTAAAATAAAACAAAAACTTTGAATTACAAAATATATAGAATTTAATATTTTTAACATTCTGTTATAAAAGGAAATTCCAGACATATGAAATTTTATTTAAAATTTAATGAAATACTAGAATTTTGAGAGTTGATTTCATATATAAATAGCATTCAAATGCTTTTGCACGAGTCATTGTAAAGAGAGCAATTTTATTTCCCTTTCCTGGTACGAATTTCATTGAAAAAAATTATATTTATACAAATATATTGGATAATTCCAATATGATTTTCAATCGAACTTACCTCGAACACACCTGATGTAATTGTTGAACTCTTTTTGCAATCTGTTCGCGGCATTTTGTTGTCTCATGAAATTCTGCAAATGTTCGTCGAATATGTCATCTGCGGTTCTATCCACTTTTCCCAAATTTTGAAGAAACTGTAACGAGAAAGAATAATCAATTGCATCAAAATTATTACTATATTAATTTAATATTTTCAAAAGAGAAATAATACAATTGATATAAAATTACGTAATTAATAATTAATAATCATAGAGATTTAGAGGTTATAAACTTCAATAATTTAAATGCATAATTTCATACAGCATAAAACTATTAAATTTTTATTCTAATAATCTTCTTATATTATAAGGAAATAAGAAAATTCGTATTAACATTTGAGAAGTATTTTCACCTTGAAAAATCGAATTAAATGTTAATTCCAACTATTACACGATAATGTACACGTTTAACCTCTTAAATGATTATACTTATATGTTATATGCCTTTATGTTACACGACTTGTTTTATAATTTGTCATGATCAAAGATCACGTAGCAGATTAATATAATAATAATAATAATAATAATGGATCATTTATATCACTAAGAAATAAATCTTTGATGATTATATTACTTTATGAAACATTATTCTAGGTTAACACTTAGGTTAACATAGCACTTATTTTAATACATATCTCGGTCAAATTTTATTTCTAACCATAAGATCTGCCTCAAATGATTAAGAAATTAGATAGATAATTAATTAACACTCGATAGATATAATATTTTTTAACGCTAAAATTTATTATTTATTTCATAAATCAATTTTGTGAAAATAATATATGGTGTAATATTACTTATTTTATATTAATTCTACGCCGAGTTTCAAAAAGTTTATAAAATTGAAATCGATTATAAGAGAAGTAAATAATTTATGCGAATTCAATTATAAGGCCTTCTATTACAAGGCCACATATGTTTCCGTAGGATGGTATCAAGAGGGTGACAGTATATTGAATATGTATATGTATGCGTGTAATCGATCGTACAAATCGATTACTAATTGGTTAACTTATCGAGAAATTTCTCGATTCTCTTTAAGAATTAATGTATATTTACATATTGTAGACGAATGATTGAAAAGCAATTATTTACGAAAATGATTAAATAAAATAAAAATAATATACGTTTATATATTTGAATAAAAAATAATAAAAAATAAATATCTTATATAAAATAACAAATATAATTAAATGTATATATTTCTTTGGATAAAAATTTGATATTAATTTTGTCGAAAGTATTTTTAATAATTATAAAAAATAAATTTAAGATTAATAATTGCAAAAGTCAGAAATCAGTCAATTTGATTTGATTTAATGATATATAGTGATCTTGAAATATATTATACAAATGGAAAAAGCGAATATTCATTTTTTTGAATTGTTAGTAAATCTAATGAATACAACTTAAAAAAGTTTTTTTTAGAAAAAGTAAAAAATTCTTTATAAACTTATAAACATTAAATAATATTAGTAAAAAAATAAACGAATAATTAGTAAAAATTCTTAAAGGAATAAGATTTATGTTAGATTTTTAATTCAATATAACAAAATTTATCGTTGCACAGTGTAATGGCAAACATACAATCTAGAACAAGCTCGACACATGTTATATTAAATCTTGGACACAATGATAATCTCACACTAAGTTAAAATAGATTGTATAACACATATAATAATAAGAAGAATCAAGATCATTGAGATTTAACCAATTTTTTTTATTATTTTGATATAAGGAATTTCAAGAAGATTTGTCACAGATGATGGACTCAATTTTAATTAACTCGGGTAAAAAAATTAAATAGTATCTGGTATTGTAAAATGATCCGAGTACTTTCAATGAACTGGCACAGATTTGGCTAGACGAAAATGCCAGACTACAATCCCTATAGTATGTCAGAGTTTATAATATCTCAGAACTATGCCAAAACATATGCATAATAATATATGGTGTGAAAAACATTTTTGTATATATCTTGAAAACTAAAACCGTCTAATACTTATATAATGAAAAGTTAAAGAAATTTTCCAAAAATGAGCCTGAATTATCAAAAAGAAAATAAATCATAGCGATAATTATATAGAATATATATCTATTTTTTAAATTTAAATTTTCACAACAGTATTTATTTGTGTCACAATATATTTATTGTTATTAAATACATAAGCGAGAATCGTAGCGAAAATTAATAATAAGACACCTTGTATATTTATTTATTTTCATCATATAACTTTATTTATTTCATTTGTATATATAAATTATTTAGACTCAGCTAATATAGGTAATACAAAAGATAAAAGAAAGATAAATCATAAATAAATGTAGATAATTATAATTATTATTAAAATATCCCATATATATCTAATTATTTTCACGATAAATTAACTTTAATGATCGGTGTATAATATTATTAAATATAATAGATAATAATGAATAGAAAAATGTAATAATAAATAATAACGAAAAGAAGATAAATCTTAATCATATGGAACATTCTATTCCATTAATAATTTTTACAATAATACTTTAATTTTAGTAATCCGTGCATAATATATTTATTCTTAAATACATAATTTCAAATATAAATAATATGAAACAAACGTAAATAAATCGACAGTTATATAGAACATTCTATATATTTGATTTTCAAAATAGTATTCTGTGCATAATTATTATTAAATACCTAATCACGAATGCAAATAATATGTTAATAACAATAATATTTTAATTTTATTTATATCATTTGTGCATAAATATTCTTAACTAAACATCCATAACATGGAATATCCTAAGTATATCTAGTTATTTTCACAATCATATGTGTAATATACTTAAGTATATATCATAGGTTGGTAATAATATTTTAATTTTATTTATATCATTTGTGCATAAATATTCTTAACTAAACATCCATAACATGGAATATCCTAAAATATATCTAGTTATTTTCACAATCATATGTGTAATGTACTTAGGTATATATCATAGGTTGGTAATTCTAATGTTAACACGCCCTCTAGATTGAGACTGTGCACGGTCACTTTGTCTCCTTAACTGTCGCTTCCCATTTTATTCCACGGAATCATTCTCGTGTTCTAACGTGACTTTCAATTCGTTTTAAAATAAGAGCTGCCATTCATCTTTGTTCAGTATTAAGCGTAATAGACGTTAAATTACACGAACGTTAGCCATTACCTTGTCACTTGTATCCTACACATTGCGCGATCCATTGCCGTTAGCTTCGCGAAGATTTGCATTGAAGAGAATCGTGATAAAGGGGAGCTTTATGAAGGTGCTGCGAATTACTCGTGAGTTATTACATATATATATCCGCGTCTTAAGGTGGATTTTTATTGAAATTTGATGATTTGATTATTAAAATAAACCGTTCTTAATTATTTGATTAATTGATAAACTAATTGATGAAATTGAAAATTTGTTACTTTTTTTTTTTAAATTTATTGCTTTGAATTAAATTTTATAATAAATAAATAATGTGTATTATGTACAATGACGAGCATATAAATAAAAAAAATACTTATTTTTAATTCAAATATTATCAATTAGTCTTTTGTAACAATAATTTTATTTTAATTTCATTATATGGTATAATATAATATAGAATTAGAATATAGTTTAAAAAAAAAATTGAAATATAAAAATGTCGCTTGAGACTTATATTTGTAACTTATTTATTAAATTATAAGTAATTTAAGTTTGTATTAGATGAAATAAGATAAAGATAATATGAGATAATATGAGATAAAATTATATCATTATGATATAATCCTTTAAAAATGACCTATGAATATATTAATAATTATATATCAATATATAAAATATTAAAAACTTTTTTCTTAATATTTTAATCATTAATATTCTGATTGTTATACATTGTTTATTTATTGTAGTATGATAGATAATCTGCAATGCAAAAACTGATATTTTTTTCTTTTTAATATTTCCTTTAATTCAACATGAATGTCCTATAAAATTCTTGGATTTTATACTTTATTTTGTACTTTAATTTTTAATGAAAGATATTTCCATGTAATATATTTTTATTATTAATTTTATGAGTCATAAATTATCTTCTTAATAATGTTAAATGTTAAGCAAGTTTTTCTTCTAAAAATTCCACATTGAAAAGAATGCTCTAGAATATAATCAGAATATTCCAGTTTTGTAATAATTTTATACACATCTACAGATGTATCAATTATATTTATAATTACATACAATTAAATTAATCATTGAAATGAAATCATTAATGAAACAATTATATTATAAATTATTCCATTAGACTTATCATACTTTTCTTCGTGTCAACGTTACTTTTATTCGTGCAATATTGCAATAATTTCACAGATATCATTTTTCTTCAATTACATATATCCAATTATACTGAATCGTTATGAACAAAGACATTTTGCACGGGACAAATAAATAAGGCAGATATAAAGAAAAATTACTAAATTATTCGATAAGAAAACAATCACAGGATTGAAACCTGGAAGAACTCAATATAACACAGATTTTATTACTTAATATAACGCTCAATATATATAGATTAATTTTCAGATTACAATTTTTTTCTTTTACAGATAATAAAAATTCGCTATAATTTCGTCATATGGAAAAAATATTATAGCTAATTAAAACGGAGAGGCGATTATCTATAAACGAAACAGTACGTAACGTATCTATTAAATATAATCTTATCCATAATAATTACGGCATAATGATGCACTTACGTTTACGTCATTTTGATAACCAGCAGTTGGTGCGATATCTGTATCCCGCACCACTATCCAGCGACCTCCTCCTAACGCTATTTATATATTTCAGCTCGTCAAATACCGAGCACGATATTTCCAGTGAATTGGTCTAGTATCTTGGCAAATTTCAATTTGAAAATAAAATAAGAAAAAAAAGAAAGAAAAAATTTCATCGATGATTCGATTTTGTTACATCCATATTTGAAACGAACAACAATAAATTTGTGGTTGTGTGTGTGTGTTTTTTTTCGTATCAATTAGGATTATTTTTCTTTCTGTGACTCGACTTTGGAGTTTGATAAATGACTGAACTTTGTTTTGGGACAAGAAGAAGTATTTGTTGAATTTGAAGAATATTACTAATAATTTTTGAAATTAGAAAATGTTAAATTTTGTTGAAAGAAAAAGTATTTATTTTATTTTTAGAATGCATAGATATAGGTATGATTGTTATTTAACTGTATAGTTTTAGATATCTGCAAAAAGGATTTTACATATATATATTTTTTAGTTTGTTTAGTATGAATTTTGATAAAAGAGATTTTACTAAGCTTCCAAAATAATATAAATTATATTATTTTTTCAAATTAAAAAATAAACTTGGTATCTTAATCTTATTCTAATTATCAAAGTGATTAATAAAAATGTAAAAAAAATAATTGTAATTAAATTATAATATAAGTTAAATGTTAGAAAGTAAGAATTTAATTTAATAGAGAATATAATTATTTTTATTTCCTTGAAACGAATATTCAATTGATTATTTATTTAACGTTGTTATATTCACAGAATGGAACAGATTTATTACAAGCTAAAGATATATTATATAGTTACAAGAATATTAATTATATATTCAAGGAACAATAAATTGAATAAATGATGACAATAATTGATTTAATATACACACATCTCAATTTTAAAATAAATTTTCATCGTTAATTTTCACTCTTTTAACTTATTGCCTTGAATTTAACTTCTTGAAGAACTGTTTGTGTAGTAGAGTATGAATAGGGGCGGATATAAAAGATATACACGGATCTTATGTCCGTTGATTGCAGATTATACACGTCAATCAACCTGCTAAAGAAGTAAAATGTTAACACGACTAACAAAAGAGCTAAAGTTTTGTGTGTATAGAATGATTTTTAGACCATTGATTTGATGATTACACGCAATAATAGATTGATGATGGCGTTGATAAATTTTTTTCAAATTTTTTATTTTTTTGATATGTTTTAATAAAAAACTTTTCTAATCTCTCTCGAATCTTTGCTATATAGCTAAATGTAATAATTTTTATAAAATAATTATAATGAGCATATTATGACATTTTTTTATCATAGTTACTTTCTTTATTTAAAAATTGGTACTACAATTATTGTTAAAATGTTGAAATAAATAAGTGATGAAAATATGATGAAATATTTTATAAAAAAATAAAATTCTAAAGATTAAACCAAAAATATTATTTGTTAAATTACAATAAGCAATTTAAATCAGATAAAATGAGATAAAGCTAGAGCTATTTTATTTTGTGCAAAGATGATATTCTATGTCAGATACATAATCTTTTAATTCTTTTGAGACAATTCTTAGATCCTGTGATTAAAAAATTTTCATAATTGTTTTCATCTTTTATTGATCTCAATAAAATGGTTTAACAAAGATTAATGGAATAATTATGACATTTAATGATGTAGATATATTATACACATATACGAATGTTCTTTCAAAAGAATACTAAAGATTCGACATTTTAAATATTTTAAAATCGAAACAAGTTATCTAAATTTATGAACTTAACATCATTAGATAGAACATCATCTATCCACGAATTTAAACGTAATTCTAAATGATAAATCTTTTCGATATTTTTAAAAATACTTTTCAATATTTTTTTCATAATTAATTCAATTGATCAATCTAGATCTAAATAACTAACCCATCTTTCTTCCTTGCGTGTTTATAATTGTTATAAACGCTACAATAATTATAAACACGTATTAAAATAAAATTCTCGAGAATATAACAGTTGTTACAGTCGTTAATACGAATCAATTTTTGACGGAACGAAACGATGGAAATAACGTTATTTAAGATACGTAGAAGACGTAGCTTTTGAATTACGGTTTGTCATCGACCGATAAGAAGAGAACACACGTTTCCTTGATTCGAGATCGAGTGGTACTCGAGTTAAAAGACTTGACTATTGTCGGCTCGTTATATCTAAGGATATAATTAGTGTTACGTCACGAATAGTACAGCTGTGCAAAGTATAAAAAAAAAAAAAAATATCAATTCATATGCATCTTGCATCGCATCAACGTGGAAGAAACAACGAAGCCACAACACGGTTCTGTGACCCTGTTTTATCATGGGCATTGTTTCTTTATGCTATTTCCATACCGCTTTGCTAGTACAGTAAACAAAGAAAGTAAGATAATTAGTTTGGTTGGTATTTAAGCTCATGAATAAATGGAACGAAGCGTAAATTGTTAGTTCAAATCGTTAGTCATCGAAGTTATACCAAGTATAATTTTCTTCGAATTTAAGTATTTATTTATTTGTTTTGTAATTTTCAATATGAGGAAAGAATTGTAAATAGTAATTTTTAATCTTTATTTATTGTTAATTTTATATATTTCAATCTATACTCATCTTGTTTATTTTAATCTATTTATACAGCTTATGCAATTATCTGCTATAAAAAAATAATTTAGTAAATGTATATAATGTTGACATATAATGTTTAATTTAAGTTTTAAATATATTTATTGTTATTGTATATATTTGAAAGTTTTAAATATAAAAGAAATATAGAATAAAATGATGGGATAAGATAAATATTTATTAACAATGTAATTAAAGTAGATCAATAAATTTGATGTCAAGTAATTTCATCACAAGATTCATTGTTGAATGATAAGTTTAATATTTTTGTATTTTTTTTTAATATTTCTAACTTAAAAATATTTATTGTAGTTTTCAAAAATTTACCAAGAAAGTTTTCTTTTCAAGTAATTTTTCACTAATGTAAATAACTTGATAAGAATCTTTGCATTAATCTGTAAGAAATCTTATAACAATTTGTCTAATAAAAATATTTAGTAAATTTATTTAACTTTATAATATGTTTATATCACAATAGATATACTAAATGAATTCTTTAGAACGCATTTAAATAGTTAAATATTGCTGGGAAAGAAACTTGTTAGGATGTTTTCTACATAGTCTTCTCTTCTTACAGATTTAATTCCAAGATTTATCTTTCATCTTTACACAAATGCATGATGCATCAACTACATGAATATTCCTATCTGAATATAGTATATATAACTGTAATGCTTCTAATTTAATTATTATATTTAATTCGTTTTTATTATAGTAATCTTTACAATTTAATCTGATACAGATTGATAATCTTTATATATATTATATTTTTTTTATTAACATATTTTTATATATAAAAGATGTTAATACATAATATTTATGAAACATTTTAGAAGCCAAAACAATTAAGTTATAATGTTTGCATTAGATGAAAACAGAAATTCTATCTCCATGATCTTAAATTATTTATAACTTGATAAAACTTTAACTGACATTTTTACATAGTGTTTAAAATTATTTGAAGGGAAGAAGAAAATTCATTTTTGAATTTAATGAATTTTTGAAAGTTACAACATCCAATTTTCATACTTGCTTTGTCTTTCACAGAAAATTGATCCTTCAAAGATGCGTTCCAATATATTAACATAGATAACAAGATGATATTCCTCCATGTTATAAGTTTGTTTAATTTTGAAACCTTTGTTGGAACAGATATGCATTCCCTTTTTTTATAATACAAATTTTATCTGTTATAATATAATTTTATCTGTGAGTATTAAGAGATACGCGATCGTCGATAGTTGCTGTATGTAGGTTCCATCATTCCGCGCAATAAGGCGTGACGTTACGAAAGGGTGTCTAGTGACGAAACAATAGCCATCGACCGCGAAGAAATTTCGCATTGTGAATGTAACCTGTTCGATACATAACTCTTATATGTATATAAGATACTTTTCTTCCAACACCTGTTAAGTATTAGAAGAATTATTTGTACAGAACATCAGTCATTGTACACTGAACAGGTAATAAATCTATGATAATTATTTTTGAAAGGGACATGATCAATAATCTTTACTTATAAATATACTCTCCACAAGTATTTATATAGTAAAATGAAATGAAAACACATCTTTAATTGTAAAAAAATTATTCAAAAGAAAATTATGAAATTATTGTTAAATTTACATTTTATAAATGTTTATTTTTTAATTTACTTAATATGATATATTTAATATCTTCATATCTGAATAAAAGCACAAAATAGAGAAATTTTCAAATTAATTAAGTATAATTACTGTACAAATTTAAAATAATTATTTGAATTACTACTAATTTAATATTACAAGATATCATTAGCTATATAATACACTTTAGCAATATAATATTTAAATTTAATTGTTTTATATTTAATATTAACAATTTACATTGCATAAAATTAATAATCCATATATTTATGAATAGGAGTGTATGCATGTAATGTCTAAATCTAGAAATTAGATTAAATTGTTAAAAAAATATTTCAATTTGTTATAAGATAAAATTCAGGATGACCTTTCTCTCCAAAGAATGAAAAGTCAATAATAAAAAAACTGTTTATTTTATCACATGATTATGTATGTAACTTTTGTTTACTATTTATTTGTAACTATTTCAAAACGTAATGCAATGTCACTAATTCGAAACGAAGCTACTAATATTTTTTTTTTAGTCTCTTTACGCGATATGACAAATTTCAAGCAAAATCGAATTTAAGTAAGTTTACGCGAGAACGCGGTTGAAATAATTACATCAATTATATGTTAATCGAACCGCGTGATAAATCGCAATTATAGTCAGACTTCGCTTTAATTATTAGTTGGAGCGAGTATAATAAGTTGGAAGACGTGTAATTCGATCGAAAGTTTACAAGAATTATCATAATTACGGACAATTGTAATAAATTTAAACAGTTTTCTACCTAACCTAACCTAAAAGTTAGGTTAGGTTAGCTTAGATAAAGTACTAAAATATTGACAAAAATTATTGCTACTACTTAATTTATACATGTTTGTAACTGTGTGTGAATCAATATATAATTTGTGTATTATTTTGTTTATACAAAATGGTCCATATTTCATGTATATAAATGTAGTTAGGAAGCCATTTTATGGTTAGAAATAAGAGTTTCGAAAATTAAGAATAACGAAATTGCAATGAGAAATTTAAGTTTGAAAATTTTTGAAATACAAGTTAATTGTATTGCTAATTGCTTGTAGGATATGAATGAATTTACGTAGAATACATTTAAGAAAAATTAACAAGAAATCTAATTTAAAAATTCATCAATATACTTATCTTTGATTTTATTCAATCTCGATTTAAAAAAAGAAACAAGAATTAATTATACTTGTATTTGACAAATTTTTAAACTTGATTTTTATTCCTTACATTTTCTTTACTATTTATACTTTAATCGTTAATTACAGTCCAATGTCAACAGCTCGCGTCCTTTATAATCCTCGAGACACACGCTTTCAATCAAGCGGTCACATGGTCTCCACAACTCTCTCCCTTCTCCCTCTAGCTAACTAAACTCGTATATCTATTGTTTGTGCTGCGCAAAAAACGTGTTTACTCTCGGGCAGCGGTAACGTGCGCGTGAAGAGGAAAATAAGATTGGAGGAAGGCCAAAATCCAAAGAAAATTAATCCGTTGAGAATCGATTCTTCACATTCACCTCAAGATTCCTGATAGATTCTCGATCGCAGAATATTTTTCTCGAAAAATATCCTCTGTTATCCTCGTTTCTCATCCGTGGATGATCGTGCACGATGTTCTCGTAGAGAGACAGCGACAGAAATCGCTTATACGCCATTACGTAAGCTTCTTTACCGACTCTTCTATTTGCGGAACGGTCGTCCGTGTTCGAAGGTGAGAGGTACGCCGACCTTCTCTACAATGTCCCACTAGAGGCGAGGATCGAATAGAGGCAGACCAGACACCAAGGCGGCCAGGGCCGAGATACCGTTCGATTTTCGAACGATGACCATTCTTCGCCTTCCATGATCGCAAACAAACTGGTCACTGCCACGAGTCCATTTTTTGATTTTTTTTTTTTGTAATAAAGCGGATGGATAAGTTTGTCGTTCGCCATTTTATCTCTCAATGAATGCAATGAATGTATTAAATATAATATATTAAAAATGGGTCGAGTTTAATTTTTAATTAATTAAAATTAATAATGTTACTTGTAATATTCTAGTCAAAATATAATGAAAAATGAGTTTAATTTTTAAAATTAATAATGTTACTCGTAATATTCTAGTCAATCAGAAAAATCGTAATAAATTGAAAATCTACGAAATAAATTACTTTGAGACGTAATGTGTTGTTATTAGTTTCAGTTGAAGGATGTAATTTGTAATAACTATGTAATGTGCTTTGCGAACCTGTTCGAGAAGAAAGAATAAAATTTCTTTGCCTGAGGTTTCGTTTTCGAATTAAATCAAGATTGAACATTTTTATAAATAAATAGATATATTATTATCTGTAAAAATAAAAGATGTAGAATAAATAAATTTTATTAGCTTTCTTGGCATTTTTTAAAATAGATAAATCATATTACTTCACATCTTGAAGAAAGATTATTGCAATCACAGATTTATACAGATAAACGAATATTTAAATTTTATTATAAATTTATAGTAGTCTTAATTACGCTTTTTTCCTTTTCTTTAATTTTGAAAAAAAATTAATTGAAAAAAGATATTAGTCATTTACACTATTTTAATTATGGATTGTTTTGAAATAAATTGTACATTATTATTCAAAAAATTATAATACTTATATGATCAATATTGAATGACTTATGTTATATTATTTATAAAAAGTTTAATTTGCTATATATTTATGATATATTAATTTAATATTTAAAAAGAGTCTTGTTCGAATTTTAACATTCTTTTCTTAAATTGTATTCAACAGTATCGAATTTAAATAATTTTGGAAAGAAATTTTGGTAAAAATAATGGTAAATAGAAAGAGAGAAAGAGAAGAAGTATAATTTTTCGATCTAGTTTAGAATTGTCAAGGACGATTCGATTCGATTCAATTGGATGACGTTAAACTTAATTAAATAAAAATTGGATATCAACATGCGATTATCTGGGACAAACGTTTCCATCTTCGGTTATTTGTATTCTATTACAAATTAAAATCAATCCCTTTTTTAATTTACAGATAATAATGTATCTATTTATTTATAAAAATGTTCAATCTTGATTAATACATTGCAAAAATAATTTATTAAACGACATTTAATTATTTGTAATTTTAAATGTATTGAAATACATTTAAGAAACATTTTTCTCCCATTCTAATGTTATTAATTATAATTTAAGAATAACATACATGCTTGTTTGATAAATTCAAAACAATTTTTTGGTTCACGAGTTCACAAGCTTTATTGAAGTTGATATATTTTATTACTTAACCAAATATTCGAGCAAATAAGATTATTTTTATCATCATATAAGAGTATCAAAATTATTATATTAAAATTTCATTTTGAATGTAAATGGATGTATTTACATTCTACTTGATACAAAATATGTTTTGTAAAAGTAAATTGTTGTCGATTAAATTTTTCTTTTTTTTAATAAATTTATAAATGCAAATGATACTCAAAGAGAGAAGATATAAGATACTCGATGCAAGGATACGTATTATGACATTTAATAAGATAAAAATCTTTATTTCAATTCCACTTTTGTTCAAATAAAAATTTAAAATTGGATAAACATCTGTATCTAGTTGAAAAAAAAAATTTTTAATTTTCTCAATCACAGTCATATTGTGGGTAATCCAGAGTTAAACTTGGCTAAAACTACTTAACGTATATAATCGTTATCTAACATCTTGAGCACTGGACAAGAAAATGTGGGATCACCGAGAAAATTCTTGTAGCCATTCGTGTTTTATAAAATGTTTCAAGAATACAAAAGAATCTTCCTGACGCTTTTTTTTTATGGGATTGTTGCGCATTTAGAGAATACATATGATTTTTAAAAAGATAGTTGTAAAAATAAAAAAAAACAGTTATGATTTCTCTAAATTTCTTAGATTAAATGGAAATAATAAAAATTCGAATAATGTAAGATAAATGTCATAAAATTAAACGTTAAAAATATTTAAAAAATTTTAACGATAATTTTTTAATAATCACATATGCAAAGTTCATAAATTGCATTTATGGTTCCAAATTTTTATTTTTTTATATCTAAGTTATATCTTTCTTCAAATTTGTTTTTGCCAAATAATTAAAATCCATTTTATTATTTATTAATAATTTTCAAGTGTCTCTGTATTAATGTTAACTCACCATTTCATCTTTAATCCCTAATTAAATTAATGATTATTCTTAATAATATTTCTTGGAATATCGTGAAAACAAGACAAGAGTTAAAATTTTGAAGAAAATCATAAAATAAATTGGAATAAATTCGACTCGTAAAAAGTTTGTAGTCGTGGAAAGAGAAATGTGCATTAAAGAAAACAGCTGGTCGTGAGAGGTAGTTATAATCTTCATTTCATTTAAGTTTTAATCATTGTTAATGATCTCATTACAATCTATACTAAATCTTACCATCTCATATTTCTACTTTCTCCTACTACAGTATTGAAGTTATTTAAGATTTTATGGAGAAAAATATGAACTATTTGAGGGGAATACTAGGCAATGATAACTGTTTTAACCAGTAAATAAATGTACTGCTAAATTTGCGTTATTAAATTTATCGTTTTTCCTTATGAATCATCATTCATATTTATATCTAACACATACGTATCAAGACGGAAGATAAGCTAACGACTTCTCTATTAAGTTATGAAAATAATATATTGTTTATCGAAATGAGTCATTCTCGAGTTCTCAGATTAATTTTCTTGCTTCCTCTTTCTGATAATGAAAAAACAAGTAAAAATTAAAATACTTTTTCAAGTATAAAATATTTCATTATATTTTTACTCCGTGTGCGCATTTTCATAGCTGTGTTTCATATTATCTCGATAATAACGTAACATTGAGTTGATTGAAAATTACAAATTTAACTATTACACGGTATCCAACTCTTACAAATTACCTTTTGTATAAAAATTAAATAGAATTTGCAGTATTTGATATTGAAAATAAAAATAAAATGAAAAAGCTATTATATTTAAAAAAAATATATATATATATATTTTTAACAAAAATTGAACTTGTATAATAAAATTAGATTCATGATCGACAGAATCGATCGATTAATTTCACCTGTAAAATCAACTCTTATTATAATTTATAGAATAAGAATTAATTTATATTACAACCTCTGTTATATAATTTTTATAATATAAGTAAATTTATAATAATTTATAATAATTATTTAATAATTAATTATTAAAATATTTAATAATTTAAATAAATTTATAATAATTTTATAATATAAGTAAATTATTTCGTTAAAATTAAGATTTAATATCTTTGTGACGTTTTTGTGAATTCGTATATACTTAAGCTCATTATAGAAAGATACAATTTTTTTGTCACAGTGTTCGGGCGTGTATCCCGTTAGCCGGTAAACACGTGTTATACCGACCGAGGAACGAAATATAAACCCGTTTACGTTTAAAAGCTGACCTGCATATGCAATGTCTGTCTTCACTCTTCCACGTTAATTTGCTTTCATATGGATGGCATTGAAGCAGGTTTTTCTTATTCAATTATACGGTATATTATAAAAGCAAATTATCCCTTCATTACAATTGGCATTAACTGATCTCGTACACAAATAATAGTACAAGATTATTAAAATATTAAGGAAAATATTATAGCAATATTTATAACTGCGGATTGTAATTTCGTAATTTATAGTTTTTCTTTATAAAAATTACGACAATATCCTTCCCCCACCCCTCTCTCTTTCTCGTGAGAATAATACTTTAAGATTAATAACACTTAAGTTATGTTAGGGATAAGTTTTATTTTCGAGATTTTTTTTTTTTTTTATACGCGTCGAAAGAATATGTCGTAAAGTGAGAAGATGTGTGAAATATTATAAAAATTGATTTGACTTTAAGAAGCCAACAAAAGCGGAGAGGGAAAAAAAAGAAAAAAAGAAAAAAGAGAATAACAAAATCGTTTGATCAAAAATAGATAAACTTTTTTAATAAATTTTTTTTAATTTATATTTGTGATGTATATATATATATTATAACGTTCCTTACCAGATATTTACTTTATACGTGTCATTATTGCAATTTGTTTCAATTATAAAATAAAAATAAAACTAAACAATATTGAAAACATATCAATTATTATAATTATATCTGTTCTTATATACCTGTTCTCGAGTGTATGTAATTAAATAATTTACATTATAATATTTTTAATTATCACGTTTCTTGTGAATCATGCTCGACAAACAAAAAATGTAACGTAAAAAAAAATACGCAATTTTTCTTTAAATAAAAAATATTTTAACCTCTAAATTTTCTGAATATTTTTAAATTCTTAAAGAATTTTTCCAAATTCGAAGAATAGAATTTATATATACAATTAATTAATACATTTTTATGGGAAAATCAATTCTAGAAATTAAAGAAACAAAAATTTATATTCAAAAATATCAATTTAAGTAGTAAACAATTTTAATTGCTTATAACTTAATAAGTAGAAAACAATTATTTATTTATTTATTAATTAATCAATTAATTAAAGTACTAAAGTTATATATATTTAGAATTACATTAGTTTTAAACTAATAATTTGTTATTATAAATAAATAAAAATGTCCTCTGTGAATAGTGAATATTTTCACTAGTTTTTTTCTTTTTTCCCCCACTTTGACGAAAGGAAGATAGTCGTGGCTTCACGAGTACTCGTCTTTCACGACGATAACCATCGAAAAATGCCATCATCGTGGAAGAAGAAATGTTCATCATGGACACAGTGGTCGAGCATACGTCGGTTCGAGCGAACTTATCGTTTCCAAAATAGATGGTCCTCTTCTTAATTTATTAATAGACGAGCAAGACGACGCGAATCCGCCGTTGCACCGCTATTATTGTGCCATGATGGCCCCATTTCGCCATTTTGCAGGCAGGTACGTACGCACCCGGACAAAATCGTTGCAAAGGTGTTCAACATTCAAAATTTCTATTGTAATTAAAAATCGTGAAATATTATATTGGATAAAATATTAGTTGAAATAATTGGAAGGCTCGTTTTTAATAATTATATATAGTTGTGCGCAATTGAAGACTAGGAAATAAGATAAAACATCTTTCCATGAAAATAATTATATATTACTATAATGTTCAACATTCAAAATTTCTATTGTAATTAAAAATCGTGAAATATTATATTGGATAAAATATTAGTTAAAATAATTGGAAGGCTCGTTTTTAATAATTATATATAGTTGTGCGCAATTGAAGACTAGGAAATAAGATAAAACATCTTTCCATGAGAATAATTATATATTACTATAATAAATGTGTAGAAATAAAATGTGTATAACATTAATCGATTAACTCCCTATAAACTGCACACTTTTGATGAAGGAAATACCTTATTGTCCTTTTATGCTATCTATTTCCAGCTATATTTTATGTATTTTTATTTATTACGCGTCTTTAAATCCGTGTAACGAATCTTTAAACCTGTCCTTCTTAAAAAATATCAGAGATGGAATATTTGAGCATAATCTAAGAGATTATGGATTTGATATTTATATAAATAAATGAAAATTGAGTAATAAAAGAAATATTTGTTATAATAATTTTATTTAATTCATATTATTCATTGAATCATGAATATAATTTTGCAGCATCATATTATCGAAAGTGTACATGAAGAATTCTTTGAAATATCAAAAAATGAAGCTTTTATAGAAAAGCTCGTACTTTTCACTTATTCCTGACTCAGTTTTAAAAAACTTTTTTAATTTTTCCATCATCGCAATAATTTATTAAATCGTGTATTGGATGACCAAATTCTTAATAATAAAACTTTCAACATCTCGTTGAAGACAATATTAATTAAAATATGATTAATCAAAATATCTTATACGTGTTATAATTAATTAATTAAAATTTTTAGTTGATAATTTTGTTATATTTACATCGAGATTAATGTAAATATATAAAATTAATTCGATACTTTATCATTCATATTCAGAAAGAAAAATGTAAAATATTATTTCTCGAGAAAGGAAGATACAATTAAATAAATGAAACACCATGTTTATTATGCTATAATCTTTATTGCAAATATAAAAATCAAAGGGGAAGCCAAAAGATTCATTAAAAGAGTCACAAATACATTTATTTGTCCAAGACTTTAAAATTTTTCATTACTTCAAATTAATTATTCCTTCCCATTTTATCGAGCAAATTTTATCCAATCTTGATATTTGATCAATTACAAATTCTTCTTCGAATCGAAACGAAAGAAAAACCGAGGGAACGGTTTAAAAATCGACCTATTTATCACTTGGCACGGAAGAGAGCCGCGAGAAGAGCAATCGTGACTCGTCTCTCGAGTGCAAGCAACAGCTCTTAACGAAAGTGATGCCCTTCCTCCAGCCAGTGTCTGTCGTGGTATATTCCTTCGACCTAAGCGTTCTTCTTCTTGAACTGCCGTATCAAGGGGCCATTATAATTGAGAATCATATGAGAAGAAAGAAAATTGAAAAATTTTTCCAATTTCAAATTTCGTAATTAATGATAAATTATCTGATTGAGACCGATTTCTTGATTTCATTTCGTTTCGAAAAATTTCTCCCCCTCCTCCAATTCTGAAGAAATTGGAATGTTGGCGCTTGATTCGGACAACAACCTCGGCCACCTCGTTTCACACTCGTCGGTCAATTCATTTCTGTGCCGTGTGATATTCGTGATACACGCAAGAGGAGCCATGCAACGCGAAGGGGAAGGCTTGCCGATTGTTTCCTCTTATGCTATTATCGGGTCTTTCGAGTTGGCATTTTGAAGAAGAAACGCGTGGGTACAGAAGGCGCGAGATGAGGCGAAAGATATAATATAATGGAGTGGGAGGAGAGGAATGCGGGAAAGAGAACGAATGAAATAGCGACGATCGAGCCGCACGTTTCGAATATTCGATGCGTATAAAGGGTGTGTTCCATTTTTTTAAGAGACATTTATGAAGATGATTCTTTTAATATGATTGGAAGAGAAATATATATGTACAAAAATAAATAAATTGAGAATAAGAGAGAAAGATCATTTTGAAAATATATAGAAAATATATAAGATATCTTGAAAAGTAAAGGTTGTTGACCATTGATAACGTAAGTGATTGATATATTCGCAACTATCATTCGTGATACAGCAATTCTACAGTGAGATATCATATACGTGTATTTTATAATAAATAAACATTCGTTGTAAATGGAATCTTGTCAAATGATAGGTGAAAGATTCGAATGGGACACCCTGTAGATGAAGAAGAATGTTACAAACTAAATTGCTTAAAATCCGATTTAACAATCGAGATAAAATACAAAGATTTACTATAATGTATAATATGATGAAAGATAAAAATAATAAAATTAATGTAATCATTGAGAATATGATGATAAAAAGATACAGAATTGATAAACGTTAATAAATTATAATTTAAGAAATTGTGATCTTCTATATTGAATAAAAAAAAACAATTAAATTATTCATTTGAATCAATAAATTATGTATGCGACAAACGATGATTTATTTTTATAAAATTGCCAGATAAAAGATCAGATAAGAATTTTGAACACAATTTGTTTCCTCAAACAAATGATACTCTTTTTGTCTCTTTTGTCCAAGATAAGAACAACAACTTTTGTATCCATAAAAGATATATTTTGCTTTTATTTTTCCAAAGGTAAATATTTTTGTATGTGTATTACAAAATTATTAACGAAAATAAATATTATTGAACACAAACTTTGAAAGAATAAAATGAATTCTCAAAGTTGTAATTCTTTCCTTTTTCGTTTCTTTATATATAAGTTTGTCATGATAGAACAAAAGTTTAAATGTACAGTAATAGACTAAACTTTATATATATAGTTAGAAAATATTCCTAGGAGAGAAAATAGGAAAGAATTGTTGAAACTTTGAGGTTACATTTCATCTTTTCAAAGAAACTTTCCAAAAAAGACATTACTGATATAATTTATTATGCACATACCAACTTTTATTAAAGCCAAGATTTTTGAGTTATGAATTTCTTCATACAATAATGTTAATCATGTTCAAATACTTTTGTGAACTACTAGGTTATTACATATGTACATATGTGATAACGATAAGCTAAAAACCTATGTCAAATATCTTCTTTTGATTGTTGATGAAACTCAAATCGTAGCTTTTATCATTGAAAAATATTTATTCTTTGAGATACTGTTCAATGATTATATACAGACGAGTCGAAACTTGATTTTCGAAATTTAAAAATTTAAAAATTTTTGTAACATTTCGAAATTATTAATGTTTTGAATTTTTTTTTTTTAGAAAATATTCAATTAAGAATTATTATTATTTATCAAGAATTAACTTTTTCACGCTTGATATTATTTTAAATATTTAAAATGAAAATTTAAACAAATAGAAGGCAGCAAATAGTGGTAAAGAATTTTCAAAGTGAATGGAACAGAACTAGTCGAGAGTCCGATCAAGTTACATGGTAACGTATTTTCTCCGAATAAGGTGTCGAATTATCGACAAAGTTATGTCATGGCGAACGAGAGCACGGCGAACGATAGAAAGTGGAAAAAATATAGTAATGCATAACAGACATATATTCTGTGTTATCGAGATTTCGTGCAATACGAAACTAAAAGCGTAAAAAAAACTGAATTAAATTAGAGTTAGAATTAATATAACAGAAAATAATATGCATTTTATTTTAAAATGTTATTTTAATTTCAAAATCTTTGTTCTTTATTTTCTTCTTCTAAAATTTCATTTCTATTCACTTGTTTCACTTGTTTACCAAAGCTTTCTCAATCGTGTTATTAATAATGACGACACATTTGAATTTTATCGATGCACGTACATCGAAAATAAAATATATATCGATATCAATACTTACAATTAAAAATAATGAAGATAAATTATTTATTTAAATTAAATATTTTGTTAAATACGTAACAACATAGAAATTTTTCAATAGAAATCACAACCAATGCAAATATTCTCTGCTCAAACAATTTCACATTCCTTACCGACCGATTCTACTTTCCTAATTTCTACCTAACCAAGATGTTTATTAAGGCAGATTCTCATGTAACGTACGTCAAAGTACATGCGTATATGTACAAAAGAAATTAACCAATCACAAATTTCTTCTACTTTTCCAATTCCTACATAACCAAGATGTTTATTAAGGTAGATTCTCATATAACGTACGTCAAAATACATGCGTATGTATACAAAAGAAATTAACCAATCACAAATTTCACAGGGAAAATAACAAAGGAAGATTGGCGTTACATCGAATGCGTCGAAATAATCGGCAACACGTATTTGGAAAAACGCGAGGAATTACGAGGCAACGATATTTTTCCAGGGGAGCCGCTATATCCGTTCGGTCTCCTTCCTTTCCCACCTCGGCGACCACGAGGGCATCTCGAGTCGGCTGGTCGAGCTAACGGAACCATCCCAGGACGTTTTGTCCATCTTTTCTTTCGTCGAAACCGCCTCTGGAGAGTTGGGTATACCGAAACAGCTGACCGACAAACGGTGATCGGCCTTCCTGCATACAAGTGATATTCGAGTAGATTTCCGTTCGTAAATACTGCGCGTGTACGCGTTTAACGATATTGTACAATATAAATTATTATTATTATTATTATTGTTGTTGTTATTATTATTATTATTATAAAAGTCTTTTATTAAATTTTATTATAGATCTAATATAACAATTTCGTAAATAAGTATATTCGAGCGTGCGTATATATAATATTCAGGTGAAGGTTATCCACGAGATATAGTTCGCGTTGAATATTTTTTTCGAGCTCAATTAAGTATTATTAAAATAATATCTTGCAACTATTACTATTACTTCGTCTCGAATAAATATTATTTGAATAATAATGTATTTAGAAAAGAAATTATTCTAACTTTTTAATAATTTATAACGTATTTAGGTTAGGTTTCAGTATAAAAAAAACAGTATAAAGTTTGTTTGATGGAATGATTCTTTCGATAATCCTTGTGTTATATGTAACATTAATTCTGTATGATAATTATATAATTAAATCTTGTTAAAAAAATCATTTTAAGATACTCGAATTAAAATGCGAATAATTATTCGTGTTCGTCAAAATATCCCTAGAAATTTCTATTGTTTCCATAAAAGAACACACACATATATATTATTATATATTTTTAATTTGCAAATTAATTTGAAGATTTACAATTTATCATTAGTCATAATTTTACGCATATAAACAGAATAAAGTATCAAATTTAAGAGGAAAAGAATATTGTCGTAGAAATCTTTGGTTCGAACGAAGGGATGAATGAACTTTTGAAAGAAATTCCGAGCTTATAACTCTTTTTACCAAAACGATTAATAATGGGTCAATGGGTGTACGGTAAAGGCGTTTATATTGCGCAAGACCTGTAACTTCCCTTATTTACAGCCGAGTTGAACGTGGTTACGATAAATATTCGTGTAGCATCCAGGACTTCCGCATTCTCTTTAACCCAGCTCTGACCGCAAAATTCAAAAAACGAGCTGAACTGTTTCGATGCACAGCACTCGTGACCATCGTTAATAAAGCAGGATATCGGCTTCGTTAACGTCACTTGTGAACTTAGTAACTCGGCTTAATGGTGCCTTATAGATGCATTCAATCTTCCATAAGGTGTTTTTAAGTCTATATATATGTATGTAATAACTGTTTAAGCGGAAGTTGCATCTATAGAAGACACTTTGAGATGGATCAGTTATTAGACTGATGAGAAATTAATTTTTTTTTTCTCCCCCTCTTCTTAGAGCGATCAATCGTTTCAATTTCGAAATTTTTTTATTAATTATTCCATAATATAACTTGACAGAAAACGTTCATTGTTACTTCTGTCATTTCCTTTTATCGATTCTATATGCTCACATGACTGTTATTAAAAATATAAACGTTGTTTCTATTATTTTCTGGATTAAACTGGATATTTTTATTGAATAAAACGAAAGATGGCGCTTTTAAATCAATTATATTTTATTTATTATCAATATTATATTCTTCGAAAATAAATTATCTATCAAATTATATTTATTATATATTCAAAAGGAGAATAATTATTTGAAAGAAAATTTTATATCACGTGTGATGTTTGTTCTTGTTAGAGATCAAAAAAAAATATGTATACGCGTTGCATCTGAGAGATAACAAACTTTTTTTCGAAAAATAAGTTACGTATAAAGATATAAAAATCGTTAATAGAGATAAATCCACTTGGCTTACAGATATTTTCAGTTGGAGAGAAAAATAAAAGGATTTCGAAATGAATATGTATACGCATATTGCATCTAGTAGAAATCAACTTAATTAAGCAACGAATATTAATTTCAACACTGATGATGTTCCTGCTAATTATCATCGTGCAATTCGATCTACACTTAAGGACAAGTTTCTCAATTGTTAATATTGTACATGCGCATTGTAAATGGACGAAGATTATGCGTAATTAAAATTATACAAATTATACAGTTTTATTTTTAATCTTATTTTTAAAAATCATCGTATTTTTCTCATCACAAGTGATTTATTATTCCTCTATGTATACCTTATAGAGAATAAAAATGAGGTATACTGATTAATGTAAATAATAAAAGAACTTTATTTTACGTTCTGCATATACTTATTAAAAATTTAATATCGGAATCAGGTAATATTAAGACGTTATATGTGCATTAAATATACCAGTTAGATTATTGATTTTTTATTGACTCGTATGTATCTTGTGGAAAAGAATCAAAAGAGTAAGTAACATCATATTTATTAAACAAAGAATATTAAGAAATTTCTTTTTTTTGATACAACATATCATAGTTGATTATCTTTAAATAAATTATACAAATTTAAAAAGTATATGATTATAATTTATTTGTTTATTCCAATACATATGGACTGATTAAGAGAATCCACTGTACAATAAAAAAGATGTTCTTTTTAAAATTTCTTTTTAAAATTATTAAAATTTCATTCATATAAATCTACATAAAATACATTTGCTATAATTTATCTACATGTTTCACTATTTAAGATAAATTATAAGAACAATTTAAAATTGATCAATCATTAGGAAAAATCTATTTTTAGATTTTTTAACATTTTCTTTTCCATTACATTTCAAATCTGTACAAATATCTGCATAACTGTGAATAATTTTGTTTCTCTTTTTAAACATTGAATTACTTATTTTATTTCATAATTAATTGGATGAATCGTATGTGGAAATGACCTATCTTACCATCCCATTTTCCATTTCTAACTTTTCTGAACTCTTTAACACACCTGGCATTTCCCCAGCTGCAAATCTGTTCAAGCTCCGTCAATATCTGTATCACGTGCTGCGAATAAAATTACGAGACGTTGATTTCAAGTATTCATTATTAACTTCGCAAACTTTGAATTTATCATGCCAAAATTACATTTTAATATTAAATTCGTTTTACACGTCGAATAAATTTGTATTTAATATCGAATTATAATTTGTATATCGAATTTATCTCTTATCAAGTAAAACAAAATTTCTCAATCTTTATTAATTTAATAACGAGATTAATGATAATTATTGAAAGTTAATCGAAATTAATATTAAAGAACGAGATCGAGTTAAATATTTCGATTAAAACGAGAGGAAGAAAATTCGAAATGCAGAAATCAATGTTCCAAGCATATACTAAATATTTCATTTCTAGATTTATTCCACGTTACGTAATATTCCCCATTCTTCTGAATGAATGGTGACTCGAACGGCTTCTAGGAATGTGATTTCAACAATGAAAATCATGGGTGGTGTTTCTTGCACGGTATCCTTGTAAATAACAGTCGTCCGTATTGAATTATACCACAGATTCAATAGAGGGTATTTGAAATGTACAATCTCGTATAACAATAAGTAATTATATATTCCAGTCCCGTTTAATTGATTCCATCAACATCTGTGCCCAAACATCAAACAACACCGAGGAAAATTGAATTGCGAGTTAAACGGTAGAAAAGCTATTTCTTATCTTCTTACGTATCTCTAATATATTCTACAATTCCTTTATTATTAGGGAATGAAAATTTCGAGCATCGAAACATCGATTACTGCTGCTCTTCTCATCACAAGTTGAAATATAGTTTAACAAATAAAAAAAATTTAATAATTTAATAATTTCTTACAAGCAAAATTTTTGTGTAAGTTATATTCGTTATATTTTTTAGGAATTAAACGAATATAAAATTTTTTGAAACATTTTTATAGTAATTTTAATTGATGCAATTTGGAAACGACATTATCGATCGAAAATATTTTAATTAATCATTTCGAGAAATAAAATACAAATATTGTTGTCAAAATTTAAATTTTTTACGAAAGCAAAATATTTCTATGAATTATACACGTATATATGAAACAAACGATAAAATGTGAGATGCATCATACAATTTATTTGAACTATATGAACTGAACAAAACTCGCGTATCTTATTACGTCATCGTAACATTATTTGTCCAATATTTAACACCCACACGATTAGATAAGACTTTATTTACAAAATCATTACTTGATTTATTACCTTTACGAGAAATCTTGGCAACATATATATTCTGCACACCAACGATGACAAGATAAAATACTTTCTTTTAATCCATATAAAACTCGTTATTAACCTATACGACACTTAAACTTTTTTCTGTTTACTTTCGATAGGTAATACGCACGATCAACACGTTACTTGGCACGTTTCTAGTTTTCGTTAGGGGAAAAAATTAAATCACCAGATGATATAGAGGGAGCTAAAAACTGAATTTCACGCTCGAGTGTCAATGGCTTGCAGTTGGAAGAACTGGAAGTCGTGTACGGTGAGAAATTAAATGGAAATCGGAATGACGTACTTGCGTGTTTGGAATATATGAACATGTTCTATAGTTGAAACAATGATCGAACAGTGGACAATTGAGGAAGAAAGGAGTGGCTCGTATAAAGCTCGTATTATTTGCGACATTGTGTTATCTTGCTACGTAATAAAATATCATTTTCTTGGATAAAATTTTAAATACAAATGATATTTTTCGTAGAGAAGATAGAAACATGAGATAAGATAGAAATGCGAAACATTGAACTTTTGATATATGTAATAAGACAATTATCATCTGAATATACACATAAATTAGTATATCTAAAAATATGGGGGCGTATCTAAAAATGAATAATTTATTTTTTATAATGCATTTCTCTTGAGAGTTTGATGTATTTTTATGTATATATAATTCTATATTTGAAAATTGTTTAATTTGTTTTGTAATGTATTTATAAATTTGGCTTTTTTTTAAAATAATCTTTTTATTATTCGAAAAGATTTATTTTTCAATTAATTCGGTTAATTTATATTTTATTATATATAATCATTGAATAATTAAAATTTAAATAACATTATAGAAGATTATAATGATTTTTCATGTATATACAATAATAATTATCGTTTATTAATGTTTTTTTATTTAAATATCTTACAATAACGTTTATCAGTTTATACCTAATAAAGATGTCAAGTTTTCATTGTAAATTTTATTATATTTTATATATAAATAAATATATATATAATAAATAAATATGATCGAAAATATCGATGATACTGAATATATTTTCATCCGTTTAAAATTTCATTTTGATTCGATTCGCGATAGTTTTGAACGAAATCTTGATCCAAAGATTTTCAATTAAAGGCAAAAAATTAATAAACGTTTCTTATACATACTTATAAGAAATTCTTAAGCGTGCATATTTAAATAGAATTTATTTTGATGACTTTTAAAGAATAAGTTATTACGCAATAAGTTATATTCTTAGTTACTCAGAATACTAATTGGAACTTAAAATATATTGACTATTCTTACTAACTCGTAGTTTCAGAATATTAAATTGAAATTTGAAATGTATTGACTATTTTTAGTAAACCTGTAATTTCAGAATATTAATTGAAATTTCAAATATGATAAGATATTGTTCTTGATTGTGATAAATTGATATATAACACAAGATGCTTGAAATATGTTAATAAATAATGAATGTCAATCACTTATTTAGAGATTAAAAATTTGAAGAAAGAAAAAATGCAAAAAAAAAACAAACTTATATTTATGTTATCTTATAAGGAAATTCATCTATTTTAAAAAATCTGATTTTAATGAAAATTTGAATATATATAAAATATAATGGACAGAGCAATGTTTCAACCAAAAATCTTTTCAAATATGTAAAATTAATCTTTAAATTTTGTCATGTTTTATGTATAATTTTGGAAATATTTTTTACAACAGAATAATGAATATTTCATAGCTTAAAATTTTATCTTGTTACAAAATTATGTTTAAAAAGAAATTATATTAAAAAGAGAAATAATATTTCACTCTATTATGGTCTCATTAATAAGCCAACAATTATCACACATATTTTTGATAATATACGCACTAATTGAATTAATATAAATGATACTTTTCTAAAATTCAAAAATTTTTTCAATGATGTTTCACAATTTTAAATTATTTTCAATTTGATTTCATTTAAACAGTTGCTTATATATTTACAAAACATAAAATTTTATAAAAAAAAAAATCATTTAATAAAAAATAAAATTTCATAATCTAATCTTTTCCTATATTAAAAAGATAAGATCTTACGTTATTATTAAAACAATATTACTTTCTACTTTTTTGCCAACGCAAATTCTTTCTTTTCACATGCATTTCACTTATTTGCTTACAATATCTATCTAATTGTATGTAATTGTATATATAATGTAGTTATAGAAAATATTAATGAATACAAGTTTTCGAATGATTATTAAATAGTTGTCAGTATTTTTTCTATGAATAAAACATTAACATATTCAAATATTTTAGTTAAAAATTTTATTATCATAGAAAACTTGATGCACTTGCATAAATATTATTTTCAAAGATCGATCGTATCTATCGCAATTTTTAGCGATGCCATATGTGTTACACCAATCAATATATTTTTATTTAATTTACGATTTTATATTCGATTCGAGGAATATTGTTTTACGCATCGCATCTTATAATAGAAAATGACATGATTGAAAAACATTTGGATTCTCGTATAAGGGTGCGGCTGCAATAATAATATGTTAAAGCGTACTTTCTTTAGCAAAGTTAGGTTAGGTTAAGAATTTCCATTATAAATATAATTTTGTTCGTTCGTAATTTCATTTTTGGGAAAATAAATTTTCACAACATTTCATTTATACCACTCGTTACAAAGATATCTACGTATAATTAATTAATTTAAATTAATTTTTCTTAAATGTTTTATTCATAAGAAAATCAATTATCGTAGAAAATAAATTTTAATTTTATTCAAACTTCTGAACAATTTGCACGAACAAGTATTTTTATTGTATATAATTATTAAAAAATTTTAAACATTTTTCAAAAGTTAAATTTTTATATTATTCTTTTTCTCACGCCATAAATAGAGAAAAGAATTTTCTTTAATTTCACAAAATATAATATTTTATTTAAATGTATAGTAACAGAAGAAATGTAGCTGAGAAATATAAAATGCAATTTGATAGAAAAAAATTATTACATGCATTGCAACATAATGTACAATATAAGCTGCAATTATGATATTAATAAAAATAAGATATAACAACGCACACAATTAAAATCACAGGTATCCGCCAACGTGTATGCTAATTGACAGAGTATTAGATGGTCACCATATTAGGCACGATGGAATCACTGTGACAACGTCGTGGAAGACGTACTTATTTGGAATTCAAATTGTGGATGAATACATCCTATCACTTCGCAACAATTTATCCGTTGAAAATAATATTTTTCTAGAAATTTATTGATATACAATAATTTCACTAAATTGAACTTGATCATAGTACTATTATTAACAACGTCATATAATGATATTATTAAAAAAACTTTTAATTTAAATTTTTAGAATTTTCCCTCATTCTTTCCATGTAACAATGTTTCTATATTGAAAAATAGCTCATCATAAAGCATAATTTGTATTAAAATTATAAAATCCTCAAATAATATTCAGCTAGCTTCAAGTTAAATTAACGAAACAAATATTTAATATATAATTTAATTATTAAATTTTGAATGGATTTTAAAAAAATGATTTTTTTAAAATTAAATATATTTCATATTATATTATTAAATTTTGAATGGATTTTAAAAGAATGATTTTTTTAAAATTAAATATACTTCATATTGCAACAACGTAATAAATATTAACACATTATGCTTTCTACTAAAATTTTAAACAATAAGTATATAAATTAAAATTGATGATTTTCAAATCGATATATATCATAATTGGAAAATAAGATGTGAAAAAATTATATTATATACAAAGTCTGAAGCGAATTGAACGATATTCATCGAAAGTTGAGGGAACATTGGTTGGAGAGACGTGATTTTGGTAAACAAGTTGGCATTTTGAAAATGTGACGAATGATATAAAAATTAAATTCGTATATATATATATATTATGCTTAAAGGTTAATATTAATTAGACATCGATGCATCTTCCTATTGGGTAAACGTATTCAATCTTCTCAGGCGAATGTTATAATATAACGTTATGCAATGTCTCCCGTGATGAATAAAACTCTCGCAGTGAGTCACTGCCTCGTGTATACGCTTATGCGCATTATTGTGCGCAATGGACGGAGAAAGAGACAGAGATCGAAGGAGGAAGGGAGATGGAGCTATATAGATTTTCGTATTCGGAACGATATTCGTGAAAAGTAAGGAACAAGTGTCTATTATGATCGTGGCGGTCGTCAACATTGGCGGAGAGCGTGAATAGCGTCAGCTGATACCAATGGAACAATACATGACAACTCTATCACAACATGGACATTAGTCCTTGACAATAAATAATGTGCTGTGCCCGATAATAGATAAGAGTCAATTTAGCGTCTCTATTGAAGAGTGAATTGGAACAATTTGTTGAACGCTTTTGTTCGAATACTTATAAAAGCGTTTAACACAATGGTGGTAATTTATTAATAATTACCACCGTGTTGGTTTGAAATTTTCAGTAACTCGTGGAAATAAATTTTCGAGCGTATATATATACGTTAAAAGTTAAACTTTACGTAAGAATAAAGGAAAAGAAAAAAAAAAAGGAGAGAAATATTTTTCAAACGTTGTAAATATACGATTTAATATTTTTATTTTAAATTTAATCATATAACACAAAACAAATCACGTATGCAATCACGTGTATATAGGTGTGTAATTATATATACGATATTTGATAAATATATGTAGATGTAATTGAACAGGAAGAAAGATATTTTACAGGATAAATAAAATTTCACACTTTCGAGTTAATATGATTGTAATTCACGAGTACTATACTATAAAATTTTTGCTTTTATATTTTATACATATGCGCGCTTAATTTGTATTATTATATCCCTCTTTATCTTTCTATAAATATAATCGATAAATCGTATACAATAAAATAAAATTCTATTTTGTGTAAACTTAATAATAAATCTAAACTTAAAGTTTTTTTTCCAATTATTTATGATTTAGCTTCGAGAGGATGAAATTATTTTATTTTGAAGGCCAATTTAATTAGAATGTTTCGAGTAAACACAATAAACTGGTCGACTCGTGGAAAAGTGAAATGGAGATTACGGGCTATACGATCCGAAATTCTATATTCTCGTTCACGGCGACAAGGTTATGTTCGTATGAAATATGCCATGGACATATATTTTAAAAAAATTCGAGGATAATTTAATGAAGTAATTATTATAAATATATTAAGGCGGAGAGATCGAGTATATTAAATTATCGAAATTAATTTGGAAGAAGCGTTATAAAACAATGA
This sequence comes from Apis mellifera, assembly GCF_003254395.2. Classification (NCBI taxonomy): domain Eukaryota; kingdom Metazoa; phylum Arthropoda; class Insecta; order Hymenoptera; family Apidae; genus Apis; species Apis mellifera. The sequence goes on along the minus strand of NC_037644.1, from coordinate 7,871,330 downwards.
TATATATCGTCGTTAAGATATTTCACCGCAAGTAGAAAATACTATAATCGCACGAACGAACTATTATATTCCTTTAGATTACTCGTTTTTTGCGATCATCTTGTAACGCTATAATACGATAATAATGAAGTCGTAGTAATGGTAGTTCATGATTTCCCACGAGTCGCTAAAGCGAATTTAAAATTCTATGAAATATATATATGTTACGATATATTCGTAAGAATATTTATGGAAAATTAATTCTAGAGGTCGAGAGAAACGATGAGAATCGAGGTACGTAAAATAATAATAAATCGAGGCTTATTTATTGAAATCGTAAGAAATTGAAATTTCCATTGGACGAAGCGAGAGATGAGAGAGAAGTGAAACAGATATGGTATGATAGAGAAGCCATTTTCATCTAACGTAAATTTAAATTGCTTATAACTTAATAAATTGACCTTGACCTCGACCTAATATTTCTGTTTATTAATTTTTATGTTTGTTATGTCTGACCTTTCAAAAGTATCCCACGAATGTATTAAATTAATGATAATATTATTATACATGTACAGTACAAATATGTATAGTTTTATTAATAATTATTGTAATATTTATTTTAATCTTATTCCATTTAAACGAGTTAACTTTTTACCAAAGATATTTATTTAAATGCTAGGAAAAGAAGGAGATTATTTGATAAAATTTTTAATACTTTTTTTTGTTTCTAATACTATTTTTAATTTAAAAGAGAAAAAAACAATGGTCGATAACAATACCACGAAATGTGAAATACTAAAATAGCAAGGCGAATATATCGGTGACCCAGTAGTTACGTAACGTCTTATAACAAGTGAAACTTTCAATATGAATATCTACGTTGTATGAAGATTTATTTACCTCTGTTTATTTCTGACAAAAGAAAAATCTTCTATTAAGATTATTTTTAAACTTTTTTTAATTGTAAATCTCTTAAATTTTTAAAATTACGATAGGAATAAAGAAGTTTTCAAGAAAATGATTACGTCATTAGAATCTGTTATTAATATTTCAATTATTTTAAAAAATTATACAAAATTGTTATTCTCTGAAAGTTAAGTGAAATTATATCATATATATTGGCAAATATTTGAATTGATCAATGAAAATTTAATTTAAATTATAATATCTTCATGTAATATCAAAATATAACATAAAATATTTTTTTGCTTTAAAGAATTATTAGAAATATTTACATATAGTCAAATTATCAAATTAACACGTGTTCTTTAAATTCTGTATTCTAAAATAAATTATTAGAAATCTTTCTTATATAAGAGATGTAAAAAAATATAAACAATTCTATTTCTGGGAACGTGTTTTGCGAATAATTACGAAGAAAAAGATTATATAAATATAATGTTTTGATTCTAATGAATCATACGTCTTGAGCATAGAAAATAGTTTTTAATCGAAGAGTGAAACTTTCTCTCTATTTAACAAAATTATATCAAATTTATTTGTGAATAATTTAGGGAAAAAAATTGACAAAAAATAACATTTTTCAAATTTCATGCAAGTCAAGCTTGCAATATAGAAAAAGGATGCAAGTCATTATTTTTTTTAATATATATAAAAAATATGCATGTAATTGCACCTGAAGATGTTGTTTCATTAAAAAAAAAATATTGAATTAATTTTAAATAAATATTAATTTTTGTGAATAATTTAGGAAAAAAAATTGACAAAAAATAACATTTTTTTAAATTTCATGCAAGTCAAGCTTGCAATATAGAAAAAGGATGCAAGTCATTATTTTTTTTAATATATATAAAAAATATATTGTATGCATGTAATTGCACCTGAAGATGTTTCATTCAAAAAAAAATGTTGAATTAATTTTAAATAAATATTAATTTTTGTGAATAATTTAGGAAAAAAAATTGACAAAAAATAACATTTTTCAAATTTCATGCAAGTCAAGCTTGCAATATAGAAAAAAGATGCAAGTCATTATTTTTTTTAATATATATAAAAAATATGCATGTAATTGCACCTGAAGATGTTGTTTCACTCAAAAGAAGATATTGAATTAATTTTAAATAGATATTAATTTTTGTGAATAATTTAGGAAAAAAAATTGACAAAAAATAACATTTTTCAAATTTCATGCAAGTCAAGCTTGCAATATAGAAAAAGGATGCAAATCATTATTTTTTTTAATATATATAAAAAATATGCATGTAATTGCACCTGAAGATATTGTTTCAAAAAAAAAAATATTGAATTAATTTTAAATAAATATTAATTTTTGTGAATAATTTAGGAAAAAAAAATTGACAAAAAATAACATTTTTCAAATTTCATGCAAGTCAAGCTTGCAATATAGAAAAAGGATGCAAGTCATTATTTTTTTTAATACATATAAAAATATGCATGTAATTGCACCTGAAGATGTTGTTTCACTCAAAAGAAAATATTGAATTAATTTTTAAATATATTTTTTAAACGCTATAGTCGAAAGACAATACCTTGGCATTGAAACTCTTTATTAAAATAAGAGAGATAAAAATTTTTATTAAAAAAAAAAAAAAACACGATTTACTCGTTTAACTGTTTTAAATTTTTCCTTCCTCCCTGTCTTTCTCGAAATAACCGTACAATTAATCAATATCCTCGAGCACAATGTAAATAAGATGCGACAAATGATGTCTTACGATATTTTTATATTGTAAAATATCTGTGCTCAAACAAAGACAATATTAGATTTATAAACTCCTTTTTTTTTTAGAGGAAATTTATTAAATTTCAATTAAAATTATAAAATTAACATAATTGTCGAAGAACGTTAGGAATTTTCTAAATTTGCGAATCTTTTTCTAAATTTTTTTGTATCTTTAAACACGTACGATACCACTTCGAGAAGTGGTCTGTATGGGTCCTGAGTACCCTATAGTCTCCGGTGCATACTGATCAAGTAAAATTGCCGTGACGACGTGCCGTAATCGGGTGGCAACCGCAACGAAGGTCAATTCAATTATGCGCTTATCCGCAGGACAAATTATCCGCACCTATGTCTCCGCAAACACATCTATTTTAAAGTTTTCGTAACGAAACACGATACATTTTGTGTATTCGAGTTAAACGGAACATATACGAATATACTTGTTTACGGTAAAGACGTATTAAGGTGTAATACTTTTATCTCATCGATTCTCAACTCAAAAAAATTGAAGTAACAAATTTGAAATGAAAACACGATGTAAATATTGGAACGAAGGAAAAAAGGAATTATTACGTGTAAGAAGATTAATTCCTCGAATTATCGTTATTTTTCTTTATATCCTTTCTAATCTGATGAAATATTCTGGTTTTTATTGGTTTAAAAATTATACGTGTGTTTGAAATTTGGCGCTCTTAGCGGAGATGCTACGTAAGTTAGGTTAGGTTAGGTTATTGACGTTACATTGGCACTGAATTGGGTTAAAACCTTATTTAATGCACAATAATGATAAAATACACGTTGTTTTCTTTATTTCTATTTTCAAGTAACACCATTATTATTTATATATATATACTTTTTTTCTCCAACTCTTCCAATAGCTATTATAAAGAATAATGAAAGAAAGTAGTTTTCATATTGATGAATTTAGAGATTATGGCATTGAAATGATGATAATAATCTAAAACTTTTACTATATTTTCTAATAGAGTTCCACGAACATAGGTGAACAATTAAGTTAGGTTAGGTTAAATAATTTTTCAAGTTGTTATATTTTGTTTCCATTCATCGAAAGTAGAAAAAATTTTAGGAAATGTTTAATAAAAGTAAAAAAAAAATATAAAAATATCTTTCTTTAATTTAAAATCTTATTTTCTAGATAATTTCCAAATCTATAAAGAGGAAACGTAAAATTAAAAATTCTACAACGAATTAATAAAAAAATATAAAAAAATTATGATTATCATCGTATCACATCTTGCAAGCAAGAAAAAAATAAAAAATCCAATTCTATTTCATTGCAATTTTAAATTCTCAAGATGAAATGTATCGCATATTTTCGCACGCAACTCCTAAGTGAAAGTATAATAACGAGGAAAAGATTTTTACTGTAACAGATATCCTTCCACAGATAAGTATTATATCGTATACATAATTTATAATCGCGCTAATTCGTGGCTGGAAGAAATAATTTCTCCTTACGTTTTCACGTACTTTCATTTCTTCCATATCAACTTTTCTCCATATTATCTTTTTCTTCTTCCTTTCTCGATACGTCGATTCGTCCTTCCTATTTTTCCTATTTCTAATATTTTCTTATCGATTTTACAGAATCACGGAAACAGAAACTTAATTATCATTAAAATTAATTTTGCACATCAAGATGCGTATGAAACAAGCGCGACTCGATTTTCTTAATTGGATGCAATTAAATTCTTCTTCTATCTAGTAGAGATAGATTTAGAGACAAACTTTATTAACATCAATCCAAACTGATAAATTAACCGACTTGTATTTCCTTAAATGTTCCTCCAAAGTGAAAGGCACTTCCGAGTTTCAACACTTGTCAGATTGAAATATTTTGTGGCATAATATCTTCGAAGCAATTTCATGGAACGTGAATATTAACCCTTTATAACTCAATATTCTAAATACAGCATCGAATAACATTATTCTAGGTTTGTATATTTCCACGCTATGATAATAATGTTTTCAGATAAAATATCTGAAATTTCGAGAACTTGAAATGTTTTGAAACTCGAAAAGTTTTATTTTTGTGATTCGAAATTGTCCAAAGTTATGAACAAATAATAATCGATAATAAGCGAATTGTTTATATTAAACATAAAAATTTTTTACAAAGTAAAAATAAAAAAACTAGAGAAAAACTTTTCACCCATTTAGTTTTACAACATACAATAATATGTTAATTATATTAGATTGAGGTTAGGTTAAATTTATTTATCGTACATTCTCGATTCAAACGCCTGGACAATTACATAATCAAAATTTATGCGCATATTTCATATCCAAATCTTGGCAGAATTACATCTCTAAACAATACATTCCACGCATTTTCTTTCTCTCGCTGGATAACAAAGAAAGAATTCGAACCCACCTAACCTTAATTTATTTTCAGTTCAAGGAATCACGTTCGAAAAAATTCCAATATCGCTCGAATGTATTTAACCAATATACATCGGTGGTTATCTAGTTATTAAATGTGAGAATTTTGTGAACCAAATACTGGAAATGAGAAAATTATGGGAAATTGTTATTATTACAAGGAAGGGAAATAACTATTCTATTTAACGCTTAACGAGATCATAATGGAATTATAAATTTTCGTTCGGTCGCGTGACTTGCACCGTGAAAATGATTAATACGTCCGGGCTAACGCGTATCTGTTCTTCTGAGCATGCGCACGTGCAAACTTGCGAATATTTAGCTGACGTAAATTAAATTCACGTCTCTGCAACGACGCAAGATCTCAGATTTCATCGGAAGGTTTTAAGTTCAACTAGAACTCTCTGCTTCTTCGGCCTCGAAATTTTTTCTTCTTCTTTTTCCCTTAAAAGTTGCCCACCATGATTTCTGAAGCACATCTTTATTCTTTATTCTCTTACGGTGCTAATCATAAAGAGCTTTTTACCAACCGAGAGGAAATTGTAGATTGATGTAGGCAGAGAAAGTGAATTAAATCCGTTTACCGACGGATTCAATGAACGAGATTTTTATTGGAGGAAATAAATCATTGTTACTATTAGTGTTATTTCAATGGAGGATAATTATAACTCGGATAAATCCGAATGAAAATCAAATCATTCTTTGTTTTTTATTATTTTTTTGTTAATCGTTAATTCTTTCATTTTAATATCTGCAATGAAAAACTTTTGGGCATCACAAGAAATGAGAATACTCTTTTTTTTTTTTAAAAATTATTTGGTTCAAGGGAAACAAGATTGGCTGGAAAGTACTCTTTCACTTTATATACAAGTAAAAAAAAAAAACAAACTATCAAAAAATTATAATTATAAAATCTTTTCTTCCATTGTTTCAAGATTAGAAAGAAAAATTATTTCAATTGACTTTAATATAATTGACTTATTAATTAAATTAAAATAATATACTGCAGTAAATAACAAATAAAAATAAAAGAAAATAATATATTCAGCTTATTTTCAATGTAATTTCGTAATGTTAAAATTAATAGTAGAAATTATTTATTATAATTCGCATAAAAGATAAAGATCAGGAATAAAAGTTCCATTGCAATTGTCTCGACATTAGTCGGAAATTTGATGAGGTCAGCTGTGGCATGAAAGCAAACTGGTTACCCATTTTCGCTCTACGCGAAGTAAATTAGTAAACATTAAATGCTTACATTTCAACACGCAATAAAAAATCAAATAAAACGTCAAAATATTATGTAAAAACTGTAAACTATAGTTCAATATTTATCGTGATAGATAAATCCTCTTTGTAAAAGTTTACAAATTAAATTTTTAAATTTCCTTGAATATTTTATCCGCTTGATCTCATATTGCAATAACATAAACGCTTTTATTGCACTTCTTATATCATTATTATATACAAAAACAATAAGATTCTATCTTCTGATATTCTCCAAAGATAGAAAATTAAAAAGCATATATTATGTGTAAAATTTGTTAGTAAAATTAATAATCCAAAAATGATTTGTTAAAATTTGTACAATTTTAGAAATATCTCTCTCAAAAACAGTCTCCTAAAAATTCCTCCTAAAGAAAAGATTCCGCTTTTCATCTCAGAATCGAAAATTTTTCCAACGAGATACATTCAAAAGGAAAGAAATTTAAAGTGTCGCGATTTCTTTTTTTTTTTAAAAGAAGAGAAAGAGGATCGATCAGAGGAATCATAAATGGAGCAAAGATTCTTAAATTCGACGATGATAACTTGACGGAACTGTTAATTAAGTATCATAAGTAAAACCAGACAGCGTGTTGATCTCAATTTTGAAACATTCCCCGAGATATCTGATCACACCTGGTTCACCCTGAGACTCGAACCAGGACAGGGAGATAAATCGGCTGTGCCACGCAATCACGGGCAGTGCAACGTAACATGGCCAAACGTGGAGAAATGCAACGCTCGAAAGAAACACGCCTTTTAACGAAACGTGTTCCAATAATCTGTCCGCGCGCGAAAAGTGTATCCTTCTCTTTCCTTCGACGATCTGAAAATCTTGCTTTCTTTGTTCTTCGTTCGAGGAGTGATAGATAAACTGATTTTTAAAAAAATTATATTAAAAGTAGTCTGGATACTTATATAATTATTTTTGATAGGAAATCCGTTTCAGAAATTAATTTATATCTGAATGTAAATGAAATGTTATGGAAGAGACATTTTACATTTTTTGAAATGAAATATAATTTTAATTTAGCTGTTTAGAAAAATCATTAGTTTAGAGGAAGTTATAACTTGAAATTTGTAAAATTGTATGAGAAACAAAAAGAGAATTTTATTTTCTTTGTTCTTCGTTCGAGGAGTGATAGATAAACTGATTTTTAAAAAAATTGTATTAAAAGTAGTCTGGATACTTATATAATTATTTTTAACAGAAAATCCCTTTCAGAAATTAATTTATATCTGAATGTAAATGAAATGTTATGGAAGAGACATTTTACATTTTTTTTAAATGAAATATAATTTTAATTTAGCTGTTTAGAAAAATCATTAGTTTAGAGGAAGTTATAACTTGAAATTTGTAAAATTGTATGAGAAACAAAAAGAGAATTTTATTTTCTTTGTTCTTCGTTCGAGGAGTGATAGATAAACTGATTTTTAAAAAAATTGTATTAAAAGTAGTCTGGATACTTATATAATTATTTTTAACAGAAAATCCGTTTCAGAAATTAATTTATATCTGAATGTAAATGAAATGTTATGGAAGAGACATTTTACATTTTTTTTAAATGAAATATAATTTTAATTTAGCTGTTTAGAAAAATCATTAGTTTAGAGGAAGTTATAACTTGAAATTTGTAAAATTGTATGAGAAACAAAAAGAAAATTTTTTTTTCTTTGTTCTTCGTTTGAGGAGTGATAGATAAACTAATTTTTAAAAAAATTATATTAAAAGTAGTCTGGATACTTATATAATTATTTTTGATAGAAAATCCGTTTCAGAAATTAATTTATATCTGAATGTAAATGAAATGTTATGGAAGAGACATTTTACATTTTTTTAAATGAAATATAATTTTAATTTAGCTGTTTAGAAAAATCATTAGTTTAGAGGAAGTTATAACTTGAAATTTGTAAAATTGTATGAGAAACAAAAAGAGAATTTTATTTTCTTTGTTCTTCGTTCGAGGAGTGATAGATAAACTGATTTTTAAAAAAATTGTTCATTGTATTAAGAGTAGTCTGGATACTTATATAATTATTTTTGGTAGAAAATAAATCCGTTTCAGAAATTAATTTATATCTGAATGTAAATGAAATGTTATGGAAGAGACATTTTACATTTTTTTAAATGAAATATAATTTTAATTTAGCTGTAGAAAAATCATTAGTTTAGAGGAAGTTATAACTTGAAATTTGTAAAATTGTATGAGAAACAAAAAAAGAATTTTATTAATTAATATTATATCTGTAACAGAAGAATAGATTATAAAATTAATTTGAGAAACTGGATTTTTTTCAAAATTTTCAGATAATTACCAAAATATATAGAGCGTTGATATATTGAATAATGTTTGAAGATGTTAAATTAAATATTTATTTATTAAATTATCGTTTAATTTTACACCAGACGAAGCGAAACGAAGATATAACTATTTCATTCTATTTTGTCTCGTCTCATTTAATTAAATTACTCGTATCTCGATAGCATCAAATAAGCTCGAACTGACCGATTTCCATGTACCAATTTTATCCTCAGATATTACCCAGAATCCATTCCTAGATTCCACAAATATATCAACATTTAAATTACAGTATGAACTATTTGATTGCAAAATAAAACAAAATTTACAGCGATAAGATTAAATCTATCAGTGGCATAATTAAATGCATAAATAATTAAATAGATATCGCCGTTAAATTTTAATCGTTTGTCTCTTGATTTCCGTTAGGAGGATTGAGAGGATAATAAACGCTCATCCATCTCGCCATCTCTCTATCTCGATTCAATTTATCCTCAACTTTAATAAAATTCATTGGCAGAAATCGAGCAAAGTGTGCACGAATTTATGAAATTTATATACGTTTGATTACAATGTTTCGCAGTTCAGAGTCTAGTTCTCGTTCTAGGGCAAAGTGGCGCCAACAGGAAAAAGACGCGACACACTGTAAACTGCTTTAAACGGCTGTCCAGATCCGCGTACCAGATTATTCCGAGAAATTTAATTAAATCCTTCGCTGTGTAACAACGTGAGAGAATGACTGGGCCGACAATAGGCCTAGAACGCAACGCGGCAATTGCACCTCGGGGTTCCCGAAGCGTATCCGTCGGGACAGAGAAGAATAATGGTTTGGCCAGGAAAACTCTTTCTAAATCTGTACCCAGCCATCGACCCTGTTCGAAATCTGCGAAACCTTCTTGTCCAAACCAACGTGTATCAGCATACCGCGTGTCTATTTCGGTAATTATCTTTTTTAAATCGCGCGGGCGTCCGCCATCATTTTCCGCCATATTGAATTATCGTTTATCGCTCGCGTCCCGTGGAAATGTTGAATTTAATTCGTTTTTTTTTTTCTTTTTGATAATCTTATCGCTTTAAAAAGTACAGAATTTTTACAATTTCTAGGATCGAAAGAAATGTGACGATAAACATAAAATTTTTGTTATTATAAATAGGTAATGCGAATTAATTGAAAGGTATTGTAAGTTGTTGTAATAGAGATTTGTACATATCATTACATTTGAAAATTTCATTGAACGATATAAAATATAATATTTGAAATTAATTAATAAATATAGTAGGATTTTGTTTGTTTATATATATATACAAAATAAAATTAAGAAAAGAAAAGATACTGGATACTTTTAAATTTAGACAGATTATTCTGATTATTTTATGAATTAAAAAATTTTGAGGTATTTTTTTGTAAGAAAATACACCAAGCGTGGACTATTAAAAGGCACGAAATGTGAATGTTTAAGAGAATAGTTTGAAATAAAATCTATTTTAAAAGTTGCATATTTTCGTTTCTTTCCACAATTTTTAAACCGTTTTTAAAAAGTTTCATTGAAGAAATATATTTTAGAAGACTAAGAAATCTTTTCAGAAAGTATAAACTGCGACTCGATTATCGAAAAAAACTCACGAGTGCAAGGAAGGCAATCGCAAATGGCTTAACACATTACATAATTTAGCCAAAAAAAAAAAAAGAAAAAAAAAATGCGTGAAAAATCACCGAGCATTAAGCTCGAGAAAAATGATAAATAATTACCTTGTAAATGATGCAGGTACTTACAAATATATTAAAATACACGAATACGTTTGAAAGTATTTTTTTTGACATATAATAAATAGATAGATAATGTCAAGAGTGATTATGCATCCGATAAAAATTTTCACTGTTTCAAAAACTAACTCTATTGCACCATCAATCCGTTCGTGAAAAATAAAAGTGGAGAGTTTTTAAATCTCTTTTTAAACCTCCTTCACACAACAATATAAATACTACCACGTTTATATTATACATCTTTGGAGGAAAAATTCTAAAAGTCATAATAAACACATAAAATTATACATCACAAACAATTTAATTTTTTAAATACAAAATACAAAATGGAAATGAGATAGTTTTATCTCCATCTCAAACTTTACTTCCTCTTAACTTGATAAATAAACGTATCGATTTTTTTTTCTATCTCTTTCGAATCGATTCTCCAAAGTTATTCCACGAACATATCAACACCTATGTGACACGATCGATAAAAAAGGGCAAAGGAAATATCGACCAAATTACATCAATTTGTTTAGAGGCATTCTAATTGGGGATCGTTTGAACGACATTAACCTTTTTTCTGGCGAGTGAACGAAGTGTCTGCCGTAGTAGAGTTTTCGCTGAGAATAGCAGAACTAGGTCGTAACCCAGTTGAAAGAAACGCGCGGCCAGTTTCAATCGGTGAACGCGCTTACCGTTTGTTTTCCCCTAAATAACTGTCATTTGTTTTCCCTGTTCAACAGGATCAACCTTTCCCTCCAATTAAACCGCTATCTATCGTTTTGCATGCAAACAACCGGCAAACTGTTAATCGGCAAACCGGGCGCGCGCGTTTCGTAGATTGGCGTGAAACTGTTCGACGAGAAATTACACACATTTCTTCTCAACGGTTACTAGGAAATTACTAGGAAAACGTCTGACTGTCAATCTGTTTGTTATTAATTTTCTTGTTTACCGGATATCTCCTTTTATCGATAGATATATATATATATATATATGCCAATGACTTTTCTTTTTTATCGATTAATAAATTAAAGATGGCGCATCGCGTTAGAGATAAATCAGTAGGTAAAAGAAAATTTTTTCCAATCTTTTACAAAGTATCATGAATATCGAGTGATGGATAATTATATTTTAAAATTAAATGAGAGAATTTTTCATACGGATTAATATTGTTTGTCATGTAACGTATTTTCAAATTCTTTGACAATATATATATATAAATGAATATTCTTAAATAATAATTCTCTCACAATAAATTTCTATTGTCTCTAAATGAGAACTAAGGATTAAGATGAATAATCATTTTTTCAAAATAAAATCTTTTCAGACGAATTATATTTCAATGATATTTGAGTATCCTAATTTCAGAATATTATTTCCTTAAAACTTTTGCTAATTCCATTTTATTCGATGTGTGATAATTATAAAACACAATATTATTAAACTTTTGCCAAAGGATCCACGATTTAATAAGAAAACACGTTTTACCGAAACTGACGTCTAACAACATTGGAACTCTTTTTTATCGACGAAGCAAAAACAGGAAACTTCGATTCAACTCTCTCGCTTCAAATCCTCTGGAAAACTAAGTCTAAACTGGAAGGCGAACGCGACGGCGGGCACAGCAGAGGCGATCTCGACCCGAATTTCCAATCTAATTGGGCGAAACGAGGCGAGCGAAGATTACAATAGGGCGAGGATGATTCGTCCCATTTCCGTTTCGCGGCGAATCAAACCGTCCGCGTCCCCTTCCCTTCATCTTTCTCTCCCCCCACGCCCTCTTTTCTCCCTTACGCCCACCGCGTACAGCGCGTTTCCTGCCTTTCGTCGCGACTTGTTGCATTTCGACGGCACTCGAAATCCTTTTGCCTTCTTCTCCCGTTACAAGGATAACAGAACTCCTCGGCTAATTGGAACTAACCCGCATTTCCTTCCTCGCGCAATAAGATTGCTTCACGGCTGGCTGGCCGCTTCGTTGGAGCCGTTTAAACGAGCCGTTTAATTTTCGAACGATTTTACAAATGTGGTAATTTCTTTAATTCTTGTGGATCGTCTATTATTTAATGGAAAGATTTTTGAAACAATTGTTGAACGCTTGTGCAGGATGTTGATACATTCGTGAAATATTTTGGGAGAGGTTGTTTGGTAAATTATAAATAGGGTTGCGGATGTTTATTGAAAATTGTATTAAAATAATGTAATATGGGAGAAATTCTTATAATGTAAAAAAAAGTGGAAAGTAGATTTAAGTTCCATATCTAATTTTATAAATCAAAATTCCAATTTGCATAAACATCCGCAGTCTAAGCAATTTAAATTTATCTATTAGAATGGAATAAATGATAGAGTAAAATGTTCTATCTTTCATTTTGTCTCCATTTCACTTGATTTAATGTAAATTTAAATTATTTAACGAATAAACCTCAATCAACGTTTGCGCTTAAGCGGTGACATTATTGAAATGGTAATAAAAAACGAGTCATAGATTTCTTTTTGTAAATTTCTCTTTCATGTAAATAATTCCCCTTAGGAGATCGTGATCATTATTATTCCGAACATTTTGTTCAATTTTATAATCGCATAAATATATGTTAATTTGGATCTTTGTTTTGATAAATAATTGTTTTGATAAAATTAATAGAATTATTTTTTCAGATAGAATTTATTTTTTCACTTGTCCCCATTTACGAAATATACGAAATATAACTGCAACAAATTATTGTCTGAAGAAAAAGAAAGATGAACGCAACAAATTGTATCTACTTAAAGAAGAGAAAGAAAAATGAAAAACTCTCTCTGTCTCTCTAATAATAAAGGTGCTCGTTGCCACTTACGCAATACTCCATTTATTTTTCTTGAGAAGCCTCGTTTAACAAGTGGATAAATATACACTACAAGTTTATTACGAGCAACGAAAAAAAAAAAAAAAAAAAAAAAAAAGGAATAAACGAAACAAATCGATGAGAGTATATTAGACGTTGCACCTGTTCCTCAATACGAAGGCAACATGGTGCACAGTATTCGATTCTTGGCACGATTTCAACTCGATCTTTCTATCTTTTTTATACTTGCGTGAAAACGCCAGAATTGTTTCGCAACAGAGATAGAAAATATATCTTGTTCGTACAATCTCATGGATAAAATTTTTTAATAATAATCGCTTCTTTCTTTCTAACATTGTATAAAAATTAAAAATTGGATAGATAATAATTTATTATATATTTTAAATTATTCTCACTTTTCTTTATTATAATCAACCAGAAAATTTTAATAATCAATTATTCAAAAGAATAATTTTCTTAAAAAAAAAAGAAAAAAATTTTACTTATTTGAGTAATATATATTTATCTTATTTAAAAATATTCGATAAAAAATTTGTAGGAAACTGTTATAAACAAAACTGATAGTTTAGCTCAGGAAATTATATCTCAGTAGAAGATTCCCCTAACCGTTGGATTGAGAAAAAAAAAATCAAGTTCGCGGTTTTTAATGGGTGGTTATACACTTGTCAGAAAGGCATTTACGAGGAAATTCAGTGGAAGGGGAGGTAAAGTGTTACGTAACGTCTGTTCTCCATTTGCTAGCCGTTTCACGAGTGCGCGATATCTCTGTCTCTCTCTCTCTCTCTCTCTGTCTCTCCACCGATGACCGCCTTTTCCGTCTTTTTACTCGGCCGGAAAGGACGATGGAATCGGCGCCGTTTATTAATATCTGTAAGGTTCAACGTCATCCTCGTATCATCGAGCTCGTGTGACGTTTGTGCTGTAACGCATATAGCCCGCGGTGAATGATGTAAGAAGAAAACGTTGCCGCTTACGTACGAGATCGGAGTACGATTTGGCTCTAAATACGTGGCGAGAACAAGAAGAAAAGAACGGGAAAAAGGAGGAGTCGAAATGTGCGCGGCAAAGCGAGAGAAAAAGACAGAAAAGATGCGCGCGGTTCGGTTGAAGAAACGCGAGAAAGAAGAGGTCTCTGCATTTATCGTTTGGCGTTCCGTATTTATACCCAGTTAACCAACTGTGCTGGAACCGAGCCAACTTTTTTTCATTTCACCTCCCTTCGACTTGTCTAGCTGATGGAGAATCCTTCGAAGAATAAGGTCTCGGTTAGAAATATTTGTCGTTGTGGTAAATTGTTATGATTATATATGAGGTATATGTTGTGGTCAGATTGTTCCAAACGAAGTGACCGAATTCTTAACAACTTAATAATTATCAATCATCGTGCTTCTGAATATTTAGGAAATAGATAATAAAGTTATAATGATAATTAATTGAAAAAAAAAATTGTAGAGCGAAAGTATCTAATATCAGAGAAAATTCTGTCAGAAAAAAATAAAATATTTTTGCATTTAATTGATCTCAAAATAAATTATTCGTACTTTAATTAAGATTCAAAAATAAATAATGGAAAAATTGATAAAAAATATCTAATGTAATCTATTATTCTAAAATAATTTTTACACATATCTTCATTATTCATTATTATATTTTAAAATTTATATTATGAAAATACTACTATAGATAACATTTAAATATTTACATTATGAATATTAAGAAATATATTTCATCTTATAAATATTATAAGATTTTAAAATATTTTATTTTTTAAGAAAGTTTGGAGTTTACATGCTGGACAACAACAAGTTTATTTTTTGAATTTGCATAAATTTTATACCCTTGAAAAATTAATTATTGAAACGGCATACATAAAAGCATCTATATTGACAATTAATTTGCTCAAACACATTATTAAGAAATTTTTAATAGATATAGAAGAAGCATTCACAGAATTTATAGATTTACTTTTTCGAATGTAAAATTTTTCTCATTTATTTATTAATTATATAACACTAATTTCACCATTTTCTATGCACGCTTGAATATTAATTTTTAAACTTTTACACACGTACTCTTTAATGAAACACACGAATTAAAAATTACAATAATACAAAGATTATAAATTCTCTGACGATATATAAGAAGAAAGAAAGAAAGAAATATAATTTGTCCGCTAAAATACCGTTTTTCAAATATAAACGAAAACGACGTCAATTAATTTGAATTTGTGCTTTCTTTCCCGCGATTTAAATTGGACAGCATTCAAAGATATTGAGAAAATTAAGAAAGAGTAAAAATATCTCCGAGGGAAAGTTACTAATACTATAATTTATTGGTTACAAGTGTTAACGCAGATGTGTTAATCGATAAATTTATAATATAGATAAATAATAAAATATTTATCGATATATAAGATTTTCAAACTATAGGATATAAAATTATTCAAATTGAAATAAAAATACTGTACAGTAATTTACTGCATAATAAAATATCTCGACAATTTGTGAGAGACACACTTAATGAATATTATAGATAAGCATTATTATTTTAAATATTATAATACTAAATATTATGCAACGTGTAATTTAATAGCGATTATTATTGAATTGCTTCGTTTATACAACGATAAATAAATACTTTAAACTTTTCTAATTTATCAATTTAATAATATCAACGAATCGACAACTTAAAACTTTACTTTTCGTTTTTTATTTTCTTTATTTTCAAATTTAACAATTTATAACTAATTTTTAAAATAACAATAATATTTAAAACTTTAAAATATTGACAATATATTAATCGTCACGTATATATTAGATAAAATAAAAAATATTGGAATGAAACATTGGAAAGAATTCTTCTCCACGAATTTTCGAAAGGAAAGTATATATATAAAATTAATAATATAAATAAATAAAAATATATAAAATTAATATAAAATAAATATATAAAATATATATAAAATTTTTCTATTTCTAAAAAACAAAATTTCTGTCACAATTTATTTCAATTCTACGATCGATACTCGCTCAAGAATAATTAAATACGAATAATTGCACATTTTTTAAAAAAAAAAAAAAAGGTTTAAAACACTCTCATGGTCGGTTAAAAATAATTGAACGCGCGAAAAAAAAACGTCCGCCTTGCGAATTTACGTTCCACGGAAATTGGGATGTAACCGCGAAGGGAGAGGCCGCGGTATCTTTCGAAAGCTAGAAGCTCGTAGATATATTTGCCGACGGAGTCACGGAGCGCAAAAGCGTCCGGGACACGGAGACGAGAATAGTAACTGGTAGGCGAAGTTGACACGATAGAAATCGCGTCAAAGCCTAGGGAGAACTAGGGAGGGCTTTACTTCCGTGCTCCACACTTTCATCGCGCACGATCGCCGATTGAAACAAGCAGAATCATCGCGCGATGATACACGGCTTGTCCGTGAAGAAGAACGGCGAGACAAAACTGTTGAATAAAAGAACGAGGAAGACAGAGAAAGTTCGATGCAATCCATTATGTTTACTTTCACGACTCGGAATCACCTTCATCACTCTCCTTAATTTTTCTTCTAAATGAAACTGCTTCCAGGAAAGATTTTATTAATACTTACACGATTACACTCGTATACAGATGTGAAAAGAAAAAAATATTTATTATTATCGATGAATTTATATTCAATAATTTTTCAAGTTTTATTCGTATTCGTGCCAATTTTGAACGGATATTCGTTCGATCTTAATATTATCGCTTTATTTGTTGCTGATGAACGTTTTTTGAAATGAATTTCTAGTTCTATTTATTGGAAATTTTATCAATAATTTTGAATATTCTTTCTTTTTTTTGGATCGATTGCTATTATTTTCATACGAATTAAACAATAGATTTCTCTTATTAAGGAAAGGTGTTGACAAGAAAAGAAAGTTTAATTTTACGTCAAAATAAATTAACCCCGATTCGATACAAATGAATCATTTATTTTGTAAATATAAAATAAAATTCTATTACTCTACTTTTTTTTATTTATTAGAATAACTAGTTTTCAATCTATCACTATCTTTTCCTCTCCAAGTTATTCATATATGAAGAGTATTTTCTACAAATTATCGAATGAATATATAATTTTAAATCTTTGTAACAATTAATTATTTATGATAAAATTTGAAATACGACTATAAATAAATTACTTTTTATCTTGAATTTTATTTCAATCTTTAACAATTTCTTTGAATGTTTACTCTGTTGTTCAACAGCACATTATTTCCACGTTTTCAAGGTATATAATCAGAAAAAAAAAAGCGTGGAAATACAAGTACAACTGGAAAATAGGTGGAAGATTTTGATATCATCTATAATACTTTCAGTTTATTTTCCATAAAATCCTTCATCTTGATACAATGATACAAATCTGAAAGAATTACAAGATTGGATCGGTATTTTAGATGGCAAAACACTATGTGAGAAATATCTTTTATTCCAGTAATCTTGAACGAAAAATGGAAACGACATTCGACTATAAATATTCAAACGATGACTCACGTGCAACAAATGTAGAACAAAATTAGACTTGAAATAAAATACAACGAAATATCTGATAAATTTCATTAAATTTCTTATTTTTCTTTGTAAAATTATTATACAATCTTGTGCGTTTTTTTTTTTATACAACTAATTGGAAAACAAATTCAGATTAAAAATTAATAACTTTAAAATATAAATGTTTATTATCGAGAAAAAGAATCGTTTTTAAATTCCAGAAAATATAATTTAAAAATATATAAATTTATCCTCTGATCAATTAATTATTTGAATAAACAAAAATCGACAAATTCTATAAACAATTATAACATCAATAATATATATAATTTTGTACGTTATCATCATTTAAAAAAAAATCATGGTCTACAATTGTTATCCAAGAAAGAAGAGAATATGTTGATATAATAGAAACATAAAAATCTAACAAATAAAAAGATATCACGGATTTATCCTCAAAAAATTTGAAAACAACACACGTGTTTTATTAATATAATACTGGACTTTGAAAAGATTCAATCTAAAAAAAAAATATATATTATCCAATAATAAATAATCTCACTTACATCCTTTTAATTTTTAATTAAGGAATAATTATCAAACAATAATTCATATAATAAAATTCATATAAAAGAAGGAAACAATCAAGCTCACGAATTTCACCAATTTACCCAAGTGATCGTACGACACTTTCATTTCTAAGCGATCACAGATCACAGAGGAATACTTTCGGTTTCTGACTGGCAAATGCGAACGTAAATTCCGATATAAATACACGATAGCCGCAGCCCGATATACACGCTGCAGTTATTACACGATACGAAGAAAAGGCAAAAGAGATCTTTTGCTGGTTCTTCTTAATGGTTTTTAGTTTCTCTGGTGCATAGAAACACTCGGCTTTCCTCGCCTCGAGTGATTTGGGGAATTTTTTCACGTTCCTGCGGATCTTTACAATCGATTCGGTTTACGTATAAGTCGCTCGATAAGAATCAACGTTTTAAACGAGGCGAATTTTCTTGGATTTTATACGTAACTCATCATGGACGATATTTTAATCAAATGCTTGGGTAATTTGAAGTTATTAAAATTCATACGTAAAAAGATAGAAGGAGAAGCTGACGGGACTCGAGCTCGAAGAGCAAGTCAAAAGTCTTGGAAGGGTTTCACGCAGAATACCTTGAAGAGCTACTTTAGAACGATTTGACAGCTCGTTATCTAAAAGCGGAAGATAACACATTTTCAAACCAGACATTTCATCAAATCTTTTTTTTCTTCTCTTTTAAGATTCAGAATAGAATCCTCGACAATCTTTGTCTACGAAATTTTTGTAACGCGAAATCTTAAGGAAGATTAAAATTATTATAAATTTTTAATCGATAATTAATTGTTTAAATTTTTTTAGGTCATGTCAATGTCATGCCTGACAACTCTCGTTTCAAGAAAGTATGT
Organism: Apis mellifera; assembly: GCF_003254395.2. NCBI lineage: Eukaryota > Metazoa > Arthropoda > Insecta > Hymenoptera > Apidae > Apis > Apis mellifera. Next base: position 7,852,109 of record NC_037644.1, on the reverse strand, counting down.
CAAATTCAGCCTCGAATTAATAATTAACTTTCCTTTTGCAAAAATTGACTGCGCCTATATATGTAACTTCTTTTATTCGTGAATTAAAAAAGAATTTTTTTTTTAAATAAGGATTAGCAATGAAATTACTAATTTTCTTTTATACTATCCTTTAAATTGGATTTACATCAGCCAAGTTACACAATTCCAATCCAAGTTTATTTTATCCAATTGAAATTTAATTTACATTGTAAATTCTAAACGACTCGAGTTTGATCTATTTATCTTGATCGATCGAAAAGTTGCTTAATGCGAATAGTTTAAAAGGAATAATGTTACGTTTATTCAACATTGCAATATCAAATATAGAATATATCAGAATATATCAGAATATCAAATATAGAAAAATTGGATATATATTTAAAGATTGAATATTAAACTTTGAACGATTGACAAAAATAATTCCCTTTTCTTTCCATAATTTATTGTATCGATTAACAATTCATCATTAATTCGATTAGAAAATTTCATTCCATATGTTAAAAAAATTAATCAAAAAAATTCACCATTCCTTTAATCAATAGAGAATATATTATATATATATTATATATCAGAAAATTCATCTAGTATCATAGATTTTTAAATGTAAGCTTTCAATTGGATATTCGATTTTATTTATTTTCTTCAATTTGAAACTATTCGTTCGTTTGGACGAGAGTGGTGGTAACTCTAGCATAGCAATACCTTAGACCGGTTCTACCAGATAAGTCTGTATAACCACCATCAAGAAAGCAACTTGGAAACACCTACGAATTAAATGATCTTACGGTATATTGCACAGGCTATCGTGTTTTCCTTCACTGAAAATCAAAATAGAAGAGAACAGCTCTCTCTTGTATTTTGAGAGAATGATATCTTTGATTCCTTTTCTATTCTATGTGATGGCTCATTTTTTTGAAACGATTTTGAAACGAAATTAGAAACGTTGTTATTATTTTATTACAAATTTTAACCCAATATAATGTTAATGGATAGATTGCAGGTTTTTATAAAAAATATATATTATTTATATTTTATATATCTTAATAAATAAATATGTTTTTTTCGTATGATAGTCAAATAATATAAAGAATCATATTTTGAGTATAAAAATATACGTCTTTAAATAATAAAGACGAAAAAAAAAATTATTATTGAACTACGGATGTTTAACGTAAATCGAGATCTTCTTGATTATGAAAATGGAACTTAAATAAAGATATGTTTCACCATTGAAATACGATAACATATACTTTACTTTGAATGTTTCGTATATCACATGTGCATTGTATATATTTTTGCCCATTTAAATTTTCCATAAGTGTATGAAAATAATCTAATTATTATTTTTCGTAATATAAAATAATCACTTTCAGTCTACAAATTAATATTTTTAGATAAATGATGTTAATTTATCACTGAAAAAAATATTATTATAATAATAAAATACTTAAGACATATGTCTATTTTAAATAATTTTCTACATATTAATTATATATTTAAACATATTTTATATAAAAATTAATAATTTATTTATTGTTGTTAAGTTATTGTAATTAATTTCAAAAATATTTTTAAGATGCGATATGAATTATTGAATTTCAAAATAATTAATCGTAGTTTAATATAAAACTTGTACCGATAAACTTTCTTCAAATTTCAAATATAAAATATATATTTGTAAAATTTAAATAAACAATAATTATTACTATAATTATTACTATATTAATTGTTCGAATATATTTATAATTATCTTGATCATGATTGATACAAATTCGAAAATCGAAAAGTATGGTTTGGATAACATATTCTAATATTCGTTAAATTTAGTAAAAATGTCATATATTATATTACGTAGTCAACTATTATGTAGGTAATATAAACGAAATGATGTGTCATTTTTTTTTTCTCTTCAAAAATAAAGTATACATGCAATCTTGTTAAGCGCCTATTACATAATATAAAACATGAAAAAAAAATCAAATTGCAGTAAATATATATGTAAAGAAATTTAATACAAACGCATACACATATGTTCATATATATAATGAAGTATATATCATATCATAATCACATTAAATTATATGTCAATCAATTTTGTATAATTTTATGATTTGCATTGTAATTTACCATTAATATCCTAATAAATTGTTGCATTGATATAAAAAATAATTAAAACAAAATTCTCTTCGAAAGTTTAAAATGAAAATTTTTAAAGAAATTAAAATATTTTTTTGAGAAAATTACAATTTATTTAAAGAAATTGTATAAAAAAATTTTAAAGAAATTAATAAATAGAAATCAAATATTTGACAGATAGTGAAAAATTCATACCACGTGATAAACTAGGGTTCACAATTATTTAGGGATATGCTAGTAATTAATGTTGAAAATACTCTAATATATGCATTACTACACTGAACCAGGCCCAAGAGTTGCATAATTGTCATTTTAAACGAAACTCTGCTACACAAGTGATACATGTTTACCGCTTATATAAGTCATCTTTATAAAAATAAAAAAAAAATCTAACGAATTACCGACTTATTCGCGAAATCGAATATCATCTCTTAGAATAGTTGTCAATAACAATTATTGTGATATGTCAAATTTTACCATTCACAATCTTGTATGAAAAAAGCAAATTGCCTGAAGGGTTATGAGACTATGCATTAAGGTATTTAAATGATAACATTTATTTATTGGATCATACAGAAATATAGAATATATAGCTATAAGAGTAAAATTTAGATAATTTGTAAAAGAACAAATTCGTTCCGAACGTATGAACGACTGACATGCTTTTTGAAGAAACCTGTTACAAATATGTATATGTCTTTTCGTGGTACTTACCTTCTCTTTTGCTCTGCCTGCATGTTTTTGCACTGTCTTCGCAATCAATGCACCCTTACTTTCAGCCATTTTCTTCAAATTATTTGAAAGACGATGACTTTATAACTTCTCTCCGCAAAACACAATTTCAACTTCTAAGCTTAACCGACTCTCTTTCACAACGAACCACAACCAAAACGCACGAACGGAAGCGCGGAGAAACACTGAAGACTCGACACGAAACTGCGCGCCGACGTTGGATTATCACTTTTACAAGACAGCGCCTATTGGCAGCACTATACACGCTCGTAAATATTTTACCTATCGATATAGTAGAATAAAGATGAGAATAACAGTAAATAAATAAAAAAAAATAAATTATATTAAAATTTGTTTAAACTGATTTTGAAAAATTTTATAATTTTGTTATATGAATAAATTTTTTAAAATTCATAATTTAAAATAATTTTCTGTTATAATTAATATTTAAAGAAAAAGAAATTTCAAAATAATTTCTTTAATTTTTAAATCCATCTTTTAAACAAAATATTAAAAGATATAATTTAATTCATATATAGTTAAATATAATGTTGAATATAAAAAATTCGTATTATTTATTAACATAATTTTAATAAATAAATATATGTATTTTATATATATTCTTAGAATTACAAAATGATTTTATAATTAACAAAAAAAATTGCAATATCTATTATATTTATTATTAAAATATTAATATATATTTATCTTTATTATTAAATGTAATATATATAATTATATATATAATATAAAATGATAAAAATATACAATTAAATATATAAGTAAATATATAATTAATATTTGTAGTCATATTTTATTATCAATATATGATATAAATATTATAATTTGAGCATGACAGACAAAAATTTATTTAAAATATCATGTTATAAAGAGATGTAAAATGAAATAATTATGAATTATCAAAAATTTTAACAAATAATAATGCAAAGAATAAAAAGTTTGTAAACATAGTGATATTATTAATTAAAAATCTCCATTAATTAAAAATAATTTAAAAATAATTTAAATGTTAAGACATAAACTATCTATTAACTAATATTATATCAATTTTGTATTAAATTAAATATAATAAATAATTTATAAAAAATACTTACATAAATAAGAAGATTAAACAAGAAATTATCAATATTAGAATTTATAAATATGGTTGAGTAAATAAGTAAATGAAACAATGAGGTTTCACAATATTGTAATAATATAAATATTGTAACATTAAAATATCTCAAATTTATTTTCGTCTAAATGAACTACAACATTTTATTATATACTTATGTATTTTATTTTTGTTTTATTATGTTAAATAAGTTTATATTTATATTTATATTTTTAATTTATATTTTTTTTATATTTTCAAATTATAATACTTATGAATATTTAATGAAGTATGACTGTATGAATAATTGTGCATATATTTGTGCCATTTTTTAAATACTTGTTAAATATATCAAGTATATTATTAATTAATATTATACATATATATATATATATTTATATATACATGTATATGTATAAATACCGCATTTTTCTTTTTGTAAATTATTCTATATTTATATAATTTTTACAAGAATATATATTTATTTATTGAAATTATGTTAATAAATGAAATTTTGTCTATAATATTTTTGTTGAAATTAATTAGTATACGAATACTTTTAATATTCACATAATCAAATTACTTAGATTATGATAATTTAATTATTAATTATAAATAGTTATGAATTTTAAATGATTTAGATCATAAAATATTAGTTTGTATAAAACAAAATATAATTAATAGAATTTTTTAGTTTGTAGAATATTAAAAATTATAATTAAAATCATGAATATAATAACTTCATACATATATATGAATATTAAAAAGTGAACAAAAAGGATTAATAATATCAATCACACATAATCCTTGATTTGTAAATGATTTTATTAATAAATTATTTTTTCTTATTTTGATGAGGATTGTTCGAAATAAACAAACGTTATGATAAAAATCCACTTTAACAACGGAACAGACAGACAATATAGAGATGTAATAGTTCTGATAATAGAAGGTGATAGATTCCCTTACATAAATGGTCTATCCAAAATTGCAATTGACAAAAGTGTATGTGTCGCGGGACGCGCGGAATGTTTAATTATTTATAATTTAATTTTTTAATTATTTATAATTTAACTTTTAATATGACATCCGCGCGAGCCGCAATTACAAATTGCAGATTGGAAATTTACAGATTTGGACCTGTACATGTCATATACTCATTGTACCTAATATAAATTTGCTTTAGTCTTGGAAAAATTGGATAAGGCCATAACCAAACTGGCGACAAAGAGGCGCCAGATCCTCGACTCTACCATAATTTTTTTCTTATAAAACCGATCCTCTCTTGCACTCTCACTCGCTATTTCACTCCCATCCATTCTCACGATCACGTAGTTAATTGGTAGTCCGTCCAGTAACCATTTACCACAGTCTCACCATTAACTACATTGACTGATCCATCTTTTACTTTTGCGCCTATTTCTCGAGATTTTGTCTTTCCATTCTAATCTAAATTTTGCGTTTCTGACTTTTTTTTTAAATATAATTCAAAAGTGCGAAAGCGCAAGTGTAAATATTTGTTTTTTCAAATCATAATTGTAATTTAATATTAATAATAATATTAATGATCATTATCCATTAACTTCGCACTTCAATCATCACGAGATGTGTCAGCGCTATGGTAACTTCAGAGACAGAAATTAAAGGTAATTATGATTTATAGCAATTTTGATTTTTTTTTCTTTCTATTTAATATTATGTTCCAAATATTTAAACTTGTTGTTATGTATAAACGATACAAATGCAACAAGTAATTTTATTGTTATCGTATAAAATCGTACGATTTAGTGATATAAAAACATCTAACTGTTATAGCTGAATACTTATAATTTGGTACAGGAAAATATTACAATAATTTTATTAATCAAATGAATTTGTTATATTATAGAGCATAACACGTAAAACATGGAATGCCCAAAAGTAAATAACAGTAATCTTAACAGCCATATTATGAATGGTATATTACCATTTATACATATAAACATCTGGAACTTAAAATTTACTAAAAATTACAAAAAGGAATATCACAATACCAATTGTGTATTTTTTATATTATTTCGCAGTTTTCTTTCAAGATTTCTTGAAATATCAAAACTTTTTAACTTATATCAAAATAATGAAATTGAAAATATTAAAATACTTTTTATGTGTTAAACTGATTTGTTTTTTTTTTTTTTCATATCAATTATACATTTCAAATATTATTATTCTAACAAACGAAACTTCTTTTATTTTTTCATTCTTATGATGTAAATTCCTATCTTAATATGTCTTTCATAGATATAAGCTCAATGTATGAGCAACATATATTTATCTCTTTATTTTCTGTCCCAAAAATCACAGAGGCGTAATGCACCTCAATGTATGGTGTAAACCTGTACAAAAGTTGTTCCTCATTTACTCTATACTTATTCATGGTACAATAATAATGTATTTAAAATGTAACTTATGTAACCTTAGTACTGATTAACGATGACTGCATTCCAGCGTGACCAGCCTTTGGCCGACTGGAGCTAACAGACAAATATGCTCCTTCAAGTGTAAAACTTCACTGTTGCTTTTTTCCGAGTCTTTCAATATCTGATCTTTCACCCACTATGCAACACCACTAATATTCTAACTATATACTCTATATAAAATATCGTTAGTATAACTAAAACGCGCTGTGTCCAGCTGGAATGCAGTCCTATTTTATGCCATCATTATCCTCTTTTTCATTTTCATTCACATTCCTCTTCAATGGTATTCTTTTGTTATCCCACAGACAATTTGTCAGTCAATGATTTAATGATATATTCACACCACTAACTGTAGTCTGTCATTGGTCGGTCAATTAATTTGATTCCCAGATGGTCACTCTGCATCTCAATTATTATTATTTATATGAATTTTACACTCATTCAACAGTATCAGAAGCCTGCTCTTTATGGTTCTAATTCCCTGAATCTCCGCCGTCTTCATGTTTTCTCTTCTTACCTCTAGCAGGAGACGATTCTATAAAACGCAATAGAACCATATAATAAAATTGATACTGTTATGATTCTTTTAATTAATTAATTAATCTAATCTTTTTTATAAATAATATTAGAAATTGTGTTTTAAGATAAAAAAGCATAGTTATATAAAATATTTTTTAAATCATAATAAATATATTTTAATTAAAATATATTTATAAATTTATTTACCTTCTTCTTCATCTTGCTCATCATCTTCATTATCATCGTCATCCTCTTCTTCTTCTTCATCACAAAGAAAATCATCTTCATCACTTTCATCCTGTTATATGAATTAAATAAATACAAATTCATGAAATTTATAATATAATAAATAATTTAATAATTAATAAATAATTTATTAAATGTGAACAATATTACTATTTAATATTACAGTAACTATTTTTAATGTCGTTATACAAATAAAATTTATAACATAATGACTTACTTCAAGACCATCCTTGTATACAGCTTCTAATCCTACACCACCATCATCAAAATCTTCTTCATCTTCTTCATCTGAAACTAAAAATTTTATATTTTATATAGTTAAAAATGTATCGTTTTATTTTGATAAATATTTTTAATTGTAAATTTCTAACTAACCTTCCTCACTATCTTCTTCATTGGCATCACCATCTCCATCTTCATTTCCATTTACTTCATCATCTTCTCCTTCACTATCATCTACTTCACAATCATCTGTGTCAAATCTGTTGTGTATATAACAAAATATTTAAAAACTTATATTTTAATATATACAAAATATTGAAAAATATTAATGAATTAAATAAATGAAACATATATATTTTTTTAAATTACATACCCATCAAGACATCGAAGACTGGGAATAAGGCTAAAAACTTTCTCTCTATAATTATCCAAGTTTGTCACTTCATTGTTAAAAAGATCAAGATTTTTCAAATTCTTAAACTCCTTCTACAAAAAAATTATTAATACTTAAGTTACATTTAATACTTAAAAAATATATATATATACATATAATACATATTAAAAATAATAGAACTTACTAAAGGTTGAAGTGTATCAAGATCTTTGATCTTGTTTCCACTAAGATTAAGATGAGTTAATTTGGGACTTGATTGAAGAAGATTTAAACCTCCAGAAATTCTGTTGTCACTAAGTTCCAACTATGCAAAATAATAAGAATAGTTTATCGTTATTTCAATAAGTCTTTTATAAAATTTTATATTGCATTGATAAAATATTAAAATATAAATTAAAATATTATATATATATAATATTTAATAATATTTAAATATGTAATAATCAAAAAGTAATTACACAAAATATTAATATTCACATAATTTCATATTCTTTTAGTTTTAAAATTATATTGATATATTTGCTTACCTTTTTAAGACTTGATAGTCTTGGAAAGCCTTTTAGACTGGTAAGACCCACATTAATGAGACTTAGTGATTCTAATGCAACAAATTCATCTGTCAGACCAACTATATGTGTACTTCTGCAATTGTCAAGAACAAGTTCTTTGATCTGAAAAATAATAATTTTTATATAAGCAACAATTAAATTTTCAAATATTTTTAATATTCTAATTTTAAAATAATTTTATAAAAGTAGTAAATCACATTTTATTCAATTATACAAAACAGATAAAAACTACCTTTATTTATTAAAATCAAATATAAGTAATAATGTTTTACAATAAATATAATTTTATATACAATATTAGAAATAAAAGTACATAAAAATAGAAGTTAAAAATCAAAATTAAAATCTCTTTTAATTAAAAAAAAAATCAATTTTTCTAAATATTGTTTCTGCATTAATCATTTAAAATTTAATGATTTGAATAAAGATTTTTGAAAATCATGAAACATTTTGATTAAAAGAATTATTTGTGAATAATACTATTGCATTTTTAATTATATAAGCTGACACTACAATAAAGATGTGAATGAAAACTTAGGTGATATAGGTGAAAAAGGTGATAATAATCGCTAAAATTCAAACGAACGATAAGCTTTCGCGGGAGATGGGCTATTTTATTGATCGGAGAAAGAGAAAGGTGAGAGAGAGGGGAGATAGAAAGGAGACAGGAGAAACAGGGGAGAGAAGTGTGAAGGGGTGCTCGGGATACAGGGGTGATGGTAGTAGAGTGCACGACGCGTCTTGTTTAGCGGCATCAGAAAAGCCGGCAAGCGATAAGTACTGACTGTGGCACGCGACAGAAGCGAATCCGAGCAGTCTCAAGTTCTAATGTTATCGAAATTCATTTTATCTCAACTTATCACAAGTTAAAATGAATTTCTATACAATCCATTTTGTTTGAAATTAAATATTATTTGAAATCAAATATTAAAAATATAATTACGTTATAATAATAATAATATTATTTATTTTTTTAATAATCTGAAAAAATTTTACATAATAAATTAAAAAATTAATTTGTTAATTGCTATTTCATAAAATTTTGATTTAAGCCGAATAAATTGATGCGTAGCAAATTTTAGTGGCGACAAACCGCTTTCACACGAAGCCTCGAAGTCGTCACATGTCCTTATCTTAGATTCACTGCCCGACATTCCGACCGGCCGGCTGATTGGTTGCGTCGTGCGTTGCACTGATCGTAGTGGAAGCGTTTATGAGAAGTTGCCGTGGCTTATAGGAGCGGATCAATGACAACTACAAGTTAACTGATAATAAGAGATGGATAGAAGGAAATATTTCACTTAAATTTAACATTAAATAAACGAAAATAAAAAATCTATTTTTATTACAGATGCATTATATAGAATATTTTATAATAGATTCGTATAAATATAATATTCATAAATATATAAATTGAAATAAGATAAAAATAATTTAGAAATAAATATTTTTTCAAAATAAAATTTAAAAAATTATTTTATATAATGAATATTTTATAATAAATAAAATAAATAAATTAATAAAATAAATAATTTAAATAAAATTGTATATTTTTATATATTAATAATTACTATTTATTTTTTTAACATATCTATTTAAAATAATTATTAATAAAAAATATTTAATAATATTAATTTCAATATTTAAAAATATATTTAAATAATATTTAAAAATAATATATAAAAAATATTTTCAATTTTAAAATAATAATAATAATAAGATACTTTTCATATTAATAAAACATGCTACTGTATAACATTGTACAACTTTATATACAATAGTTTATGAAGTAGTAGCTACGGCACTGCTGAATGAACTGCATCGCAACGCCGGTGGTTTACGTGATGCAAACGCCCACGCATATATATTTTATATTTATGTATCAAAAAAATCTAAATGATAGTGTTGAATGTGACTCAATTAAAATAATAAAATTCATAATATAAGATAAAAATGTGAGAAATGATTATTTTGATTTTCTTATTGCTTCGAAACGTACGCGTGTCAGTTGGTGACAGAGTGGACTCGTCCAAGATGGCTGCACAGTGATCAGTAACACGCCATAAGACACAATCATAGATTAGATATATGAAAAATCTTATAATCAATTTAGCATCATTTATATACATTATAATGAGCGAAAATAACTTTAGAACATAAGCTATCCTAAAAGATGTAACGAAATTTAATTGTCAATAAGAATACACCCGCGCGCACCGGAAAACAATGGCGACGTTCACTCGCACGCGCATCTCATGGCAGCACCTCATGGTACATACAACTCTTCCCGCTGATAGTCGATTTACATAATATATGCTATTTGTGGAAAAAATATGTAAACCATATAAAATAAAACCATATAAATTAAAAAAAAAAATATCACAACATTAATTATTACACACGAGCACAATTATATTTTTACGTATACTAAGATCTATATTAAGACGTAAAAGAATGTTTATCATTAAGTGATTTCTAAGCATAAAATAAGAATAATAATTTGTTGCTTTTTCATATCAAATTGTACGTAATAAGTATATCTTTTAATTTTTATATAATAATTTATAAATAGAAAGAGAATTAAATTTTATTATTATATTTAAATATTGTATCATATGTCACTTAATTATAATGTTTTCATAAAAATAATAAATCAATTTATATGTATATATAACAAAGAAATAAAATACGAGATAAAATTATGATCTTCAGATCTTATTGTCCCATAAATTCTTTCAAGTTCAAGTTTTCATTTGACCTTGATGGATTTAACGTTCTTAGAATACCGAAAATCGCGGTCAAAGGACTGTTAACTTCTGACATAATACTTTATATGTAAGCAACTGTAACTTGTCAGCAGATGCATATGAGATTGCATATGTTTCAAAACTTGTTCGAAAGGGGCACCATCTTGTCAAAGCCTTTTTGTACTTCGTTATTGCGTTGTACATAAAATCAACGAAAAACAATGAGAAAAATATTTTAATGTGCTATATGTATTTAAAATGAAGTCTTCTTATAAATGAAAACACCTTGTAGACAATCTGTTAAGATGTGGTTGCTCCTGTTAATAGGAACACACATACGATGCACGGTAGTTTAAAAAGAGGGACTCCTAGAGACAGCCACGCCACGCTATAATTTGATCACACGACTTGCGTATAACACGGCATTTAAATAAGAAATGATTATGTTTGAAATTATTTGATTCTTAAAAAAATTTAATTTTTATAATTTTTAATTAATATAGCAAATACGGATATTAGTATTAAAACTTTTTGAAATATTATTTTTATATATTTCTAAAAATATCTTTATAATGGATCTTTTATAAAATTACTAAATATAATAATAATATAAATTAAAAATATTTATATTAAAAAATGTTTTGTTTAATTTTTTTTTATATTTTAAAAAATGTGATTTTTATATAATATTATATTAAAATTTTTCTATAAAATTAATATAAAAAAGTTACTAATTTATGAATTTATTAAAAATTTATTAGAAAAATGTTTTTATTTGATTGTTTTCCTTTAATTATTTCAATTTGAAAGAAAAAAAATTTAAGCAATGTAATTAATATATAAATTTTCATAAAAGTTTATTATGAAATAATTTAGATTTAGAAAAAGTTTAGTAATTATTAGTATAATAAATTATATTATAAAAATAAAAATGAATTTACAACATATTTAAATATTTAATATTTATATAAATATTATTTCACTAATTCATTAAATTGATTGAAATTCGTACAGAAAAAATCAGCCATTACAAAGAGTAATATCTCCATTGATTAAACATGTTTTACTTTCTATGCCAACGACGCTGATTCTACGATGTATTACATCACAAATCAGCAAGATGTAGTATATATAATACTATATATTTTGTAGTAAATGAAATAATTCAAGTTCAAATGTATTTAACTGCGGGTTGTATGGTGTTTTCTCTATAAACGTAATAACATCTGCGGCGCGATAAGGGACACTTTGTAATTCAGTAGAAAGCTTCATATGCTAGAAAAACTTAGGAAAACTTGATAAACGATTGGTTGATCAACTATTCGTTGAATTCAGTCAACCAATCGGATCTCGAGTTTCTTAGTTTTCCAGCTAATAGGATACAACTGGCCTGGCAATGTTCTTAACTGGATCGGTTTATTCGAGTTTTCCGCCGATCTGATAAGAAAACACACACGATAACAGAGTACAAATTCTAAATAATAAAAAGAAAATAAAAAGGGAAACAATAGAAAAAAATGCGTCATGTCGAAACGAAGTAATGAAAAATCAAGGAGACAGGCCATTTAAGCGAACCACGCCATGCCTGTTACTCTTGTGGCAATCGTAGCATCTCGTGTCGGCATCGAGAACACGTCTTCTTGTCCGATAAATCGTCGGAGCCACGCGGTCGCCGTCAAGAAATCCGAGTTCTCGTGCGTCTTCGAGTAGCCAGTGGCGTGCCGCAGAGCGAGTGCGTGGTGTCGGTGTCGCGCGAGGGAACACGATTCTCTCTACACTCGCTCTCAAACCTGCACACGATAGAACACCAAGCACGCAACAACCCGCGGTATCGTCTCGTGTCGAGCAAAGCAATATAATAAAATAAATGGGGTTCGGCTTACTTCACCGGGGTTTCTTCCCCGTTTTTCGAGTTCTATCCGCTTCTCCATGGCCGGCAGACCCGTTCGTAGCTCTGTACACAGATCACTACACCTTCCTGCGTCGCAACAACTAGTCGCAACCTTGCTTTCAAACCCGGAATATGACGGACGGACCACGGTCGGTCACTAGTCGGACAGAGCCACCACCGTACCGAGGAGCCAACCCAACGGCGGTTCGATTCTGGCCTAGGCCCTATGCTCTCTACACTCGACTCACCGGACTGGCGGAGCCCCCACACAATAACAACCCACGAGGCGGGAAACGAAACACATGTCTGGCACTACTTTCGAAGCGACCAATCCTGTTCTTTTGTTCGCTCGCGGTACCGATCGACTTGACATCTTACGGTCTTTTAGACAACTTTAATTTAACGCGCCTAAATTCATTTCCTTTATATAGCTGATTAGAACGATAGATTTTTCGTTTATACAATGATCGAGCACTTTTATAGTTAGTACTTAAATATTTTATTATGATCAATCCAAATATTAATTTTATGAAAAAATATTTTAAGACTTTCGTTTTTTTTTATTAATGATGAAAGAATTTAGTAGTTTGCACCCGTTACCGCAATCATTTTGAAGCTTCCGGCGCTCGTGTTAGACTATGAAATTTCTTATGCTTACTTTATTTTATGTAACATCACCTAAGAAAATCCGTCGCAATTTTACGAGCAACTGACAATTTGACATAAAAATGAAGCAATACTCTTTACTCTAGTATTTGATCATATTAAACAATTGCATATGCGAGGTATCGAAATTGATATCGAAATTCAAATATCGATAAAAAGAAATAATTTGAAGTATATTTCATACTTTTTATCATATTATTTAATTATTAATTATTATTATTTAATATTTTAATTACATATTTTTTGAAATAACAAAATTAAAGTATTTAATATGATTATAATATATGGTATTAAAATATTTCTTTTAATATAAATATTTATATATATATATATACATAAATTTTATATTACTATAAAAAAACAAATTAAAAAAATTTTATTTTTTATATTTCATTATATTATTTTATTTATAAATTTATTTTTAATATTATTATTATTAAATAAAAATTATATATAAACATTTTTTAAAGACTTAGTATTATTAAAAATTGTTAAATATTTTTAATAATATAATTTCTGTTATAAATTGATTATTTAAACAAATTTTTAAAATATAATATAAAAAATTAAGTGCTATTACTTAATAATAATTTTAAAATAAAAAAAATTACATTTATTTGTAATATATGCATTTTAATACGATATTTTTAATCAAATCATATTTGGTGCTTATGTGATCCGCCCCTGCAGGTATAGAATCCATGAAGGGTTGAGATCAATATGCATTCATTGATTGCTCTGTAGCTGCGCTGCGTCGGTCTCGTCGAATTTATCTTCTTTGTAGCACTAAACATTAAGCATGTAATATCTATCTGCTTGCTTGGTTGCATCTTGCGTGCATCTTTTAACATTTGTATAATTGAATTCCAATAATTAAAAAATACGCGTTATAAGATGCTATGTAAGATGCCGTATGTTTTTCATGTTGATACAGCCCCTATGTGATAAGCAAAGAAGATTTCATAATTTTAAAACTACCTGTTTCATCGATCATCATACGTTATGTACAAAGAATACATGTAAGTTTAATGTATTTTTTAATTAATAACGAACAATTTAGTAGTCAAATATTTTAATATAAAATTATTTTTTGATTATTTATTTTATTTAATGGTAGTAGTAAATAGTAATATAATTTAATATTATATTAAAATTTTAAATTGAAAATCTAAAATATTTTAGAATGTTACAATATATTACATTGTATATATCTGCATGTTATAGATTTAAATGATGTATATATATTTTAGCTAATTCATTAGTTAACAATTAATGAATTAAATTATGAATAATTAAATAAGATTAAAAATTAGTGTATAAATGTATTTTATAATATGTTTTGATTAAAATGTTGTATTTATCCGATTTTTTGTTATTTACATATATATATATATATATATATATATATATATATATATATATATACACAAAAAATATTTTATACATGATATGAAGGCATCTATGATTCGTCAATGTTTACATATAATATAGATTGTATATTAGTTATGAACAATATATATATTGTTCATTTATTAAAAAAATACTATTATGAACAAGATTATTTAAATGAAACATAATGTTTAAAGGTTTTAAATATTTTTATAATTTTTAATCTTTCTTTAATCAAATATATTTTATTAATACATGAGCATCAATATATTATTTTGAGATATTTAATTTTACAATAATAAAAAACAGATTATTGCTCTTTATTTTGTTGATTTCTATCAATTCCATTAGAAATTAGAGAACTAAATTTATGAAAACTATACTTTTCTCATATTGATTGTGTATGTATCATAGTGTATTACACGGCCAATCAAATTACTAGTTATAAATAAACATGGCACTCTCTCTTTATAGACTGTTTTCGTCCTCTACGCAGTGTCAAGAACATATTGAGTATATTATATATTTCTGTACAGATTATAGTTTCTTATTATGATCATTCAGGTATATAATATAATATATAATGTATTCAGTCTATAAAGTAGTAAAATATCGAATGAGAATATGAAGCATAAAAATATAACTACGCAATTCGATATAATAATTTAATTATAATTTCAACTATTTTATCCTATTTATAGAAATACAAATAAATTCTGTAATAAATATAATGAAAATATAAATATTCTAAAGATACTATAATTATACATCAAAAATTTTATTAGAAAAAAAAAAAAAAAAATGTATATATTTCTTTGTCAATGTATATGTATACATAAATTCATGTAAAAAATACTTATATATTATTGCAATAAACAATCCATTTTGTTACATTGTGCATTAATTACTTACAATTCAAAATACTACAATATATATATATATATATTTTATATATATATATAAAAATACAAATAATTTTGTTTCAATTTAATAGTTATTTAAAAAATATAAAAAATATAAGAAAATATATAATAAATTATTATACAATTTATAGTTTTGAAGCTTCATAGTAATCGCTTTTATAACACAAATTATTACACTGGATTATTATGAATTAACTTACTTATTAAATGAAATAACTATTATGAAATATTAATTATCATGAAATAAAGATATTAACCCTCTATAACGACATGTCACTTGAAAATTACATATTCACATATACACATAAATATACATATTCACATATGTATATTTTTAAATTTTAATTGCATCTTATTGCATTCATATTTTTATGAATTGTGGCAGTAAATAATCCATTTTACATTGTTATATTGTGCAATAAATTCAGAGCTTACATTTTAAAAGTACGTATTATAAGTAATAATAATATATATATATATATATATAAATATAAATAATAGCAAAATTATTAATTTTTAAATTTTCAATAAAAGCAAAAGCACTACTAGAGAATATAATAATTTATTTATAATAATAATTTTTTTTATAAGAAAATAAAATTATAGTTATAGAGAGTTAAAAAAAATATATTGATGAATAAAATTATAAATAAATCATTCTATAAAATATATAAGATTTCATTCTCTCCTAAATTATATGTAATAAATCATAATCTATAGTATTAAGATATTCACATTAATGTAAATGATATGTATGTATTTTTCACACAAACAAAAAAAAAATTTGTTAAAGTTTCACTTAAATACAATAAACTAAAATGTTCAAAATATTTATATACAATATCTCTAGAAATAAATCATAATGTGTATGTATATATATATATATATATATATACACACACACACACATAAAACTATACGTGTATCAAATAATGCATTTTTATTTCAAATATTTATAATAAAAATATATTATTTTATATTATTAATTAAATAGAATACAAATTAATTAATAGCCTTATTTCAAATATTAATTTAATTAAATATTAAGAAACTTTAACTTTAAGAATATAATAAAAAAAAAAGTTATTTTGTAACTATTTTATATTAATCCATTATAAGTAATTTATAATATGTTGTTTATGTTCAAAACAAAATTTTATTTTCGAATTTCTTCAAAGAGTTTTTTATTTTTGATGATAAATCTTTAAACATTTGAATGGATTGAACAATTGTATAATTAAGTAGAGTTTTCAATAAGAATAATAACAAATATCACAGAATTTTAAGAAGCTATAATAGTAAAGAAAAGGAATTATGAATATACACGATTCAAATTATTTTTGGAAGTTACAAAAAATATATTTATTCACTGAAAGTTAATATATCTTCATTCAATGAAGAAAATAGTTATATTTATTTTTTTAATAGTATTTAATACACGTATAGAAATATTTAATATAAATTAAAAAATATGGCCAAGTAAGCACACGCGTGTATACACGCTCAAATAAAATAAAAAAAATATATCTTGAATTCTTATAGAAATCAAGGAACTACATGTACCTAAATAGTTTATCGCATATCTATTTTTTATATCTGAGTTTTATATACAAGAAGTTCCATATTAAAAATATGTTTTTTAAAATATAAAATAACATGCATAAAATTATGCGTTCTCTTTTATACTTTGACATTCATATTCAAGAATATTATATTGAATTATTATGTAATTTTTTAATACTTGTTAATTTTTATTAATTATAATTGGCGACTCCAATGAATTTATATCTGTCGAAAGATATTTTTTACGAGTTCGTACGTACTGTGATGGCGCTGTTCTAATTTGAATATGACAAACTGCTTTTGCATTTTCTTTTGGATCATTAATACACATATTTTGTTTTTTTGAATCTGTAACTTTAACTAAATGAGTACAATTTTTTCTCTTAAGATTATTAATTTCTTGTCTTATTGGTGCTACAGATGAACGAGTTTTGCGAGGTTGATAATCTGGTGTTGCTTGCATTTTTTCTAAAGCAGTACGTAAAGGTAATAAACCAACTGCAAATGGAATTTCTGTATTTGATGAATTTTCCAACAAATTTATTCTATTTTTATAATCTTCCGCAAAATCTGTCATATCGCCCCATAATGCACGATTTATATGTTCTATTGTATTTAATTTAGGTAATGTAAAAATGGAATCAATATTTGTTGCTTCTGATATGCCACATTTTAATTTATTTGTTATTTTAACTGTTTGCTCATCTTTTTCTTTATTAGATATTATACATTTATTTTTTTTAACAATTAATTTTGTATTTCTACGAGAATTATTAAATGTTTTCTTAATAGGTTGTATTACATTGTTAATAATTTGTTCTGGAACTTTACGATCTACATCCTTTATTTTACGTTTTCTTTTAATACATAATTCCGTTTTATTTGAAAAATTTGATTTTTTAAAATGTTCTTTTTTTTCAGTAGAAGTTTTAATAGTTTCATTATTATTTATAGTTTCTTCTATTTCTTGTTGATTTAATCGTAAACTTCTTCGTAATATTGGTTTTGAACAATTAGAAATTTCAGTATCTTGAGTATTTAATTCTGTTTTATTTATACTATCTTGTTGTGCATTACATTCAATAATTTCTTCTAAATCTTTACATTTGTTTAATGTATGCTGTTCTGTTAAAGTAGCTCCTACTATAGATTGAATATTTTTAGTATTTAAACTTATAATATATTCAGCACTCTCCATATCTAGTGATGTTAAAAGTGTAACTGGTATATCAGTAGTGGACGGCTCATCCAATAAGTCTATACAATCAGTAGATGGTGGATTCTGAATTATGTTATTCATATCTGTTAATTTATTTTTTATTTCATCTATAGATTTTCGTCTTTTATGAGTGTAAACTTTAATACATTTTCCTACTTTATTAGGAACATTAGCACCTTCAAATTTATATTGTGCAAAGTCTTTTTCAATTTGTTGAAGGCAAGATTGTGATAATGACATAGAACTTTCTTCACATTCATCAATATCTGAAAGATCACAGCATTGTTCATATAATATAGGTTTTAATTCGTTATTTGTACACAAAGTATCACTATTTATTATTCTATTTCCAGGATATTCTATTTCCTCATTTGATATTTCTTTCATTTTATCATTTGTTAATAGAATTAAATTTTCATTTCCCATTAATTTTGTAGAATTACCTACTGAAAATAATGTATTAGTTTGTTCTGGATTAGTTTCAAAATCTTGTGACTCTTCATACAATATATGTTCTAATTCTTGTTCAGGAGAATCACTAATTGTATTACCTTCTGAAGATTGATTTTCACTTGTATTCACATCACTATTACTCTTATTACAAAGTACAAAGCACTCGTTCTTAACAAGTTCATTACACTTTACATGTATATAATCTGTATTATTACATGTATTGCTTATAATCTTTGTTTCAGTAACTTCTTTGTCCACGTCATTGATTTCAAAACTTCCTACATTAGAACTCATCATGGCATCAACCACAGTTGTCAATTCTTTAACCTATATGTATACAAAAAATTATTAATATTAATATTGACAGTTTTTTTAATTCATAAAAAAAAAATTGATTTTTACAGAAAAATTTTATGATTAATTCTCTAAAAATTTAAATGAAATTATAGTAAATATCTAATAAGTTCAACAATAAGGACACAAAATATTTTATTCTAATATAGATTTTTTACAAACAAAAAATAATTGATATATATGTAATAAAACTTCTTATGTTTAACCTATATATAAATATATATAAATATTAAATAGATTAATTGAATAAATTTACAAAATGACTATTTTATAAACAGAAAATCAAGTTCTAATTTTTATATAGCTATTGATAATCTTCTTTTAATATTATTTTGTTAGAATTTTATAAATAGAAAGAATTTATAGAATATTTTTCATAAATTTAAAAAAATATTATTATCACATTTATTAAAGATTCTACAATTTTTTTATAACAAATGTTTATCCATTTTTATTCAAAAATAATTATGAATTTAAATGTTTTCTACTATAAATTAAAATAAAATTTAGAAAAATTTTTTCAATCATTTTATACATTTAAAAAAATTTATATTTCTAGAAAATCCTATTCTTTAAAAATTTTATAATAATTTTTAAAATACTAATTATTCATATCAATATTTATTTTAAATATAATTATATTATTACAATATATAGTAAAATATTATAATTTTTCATTATTATTTCATTTTATTTCACAAAGGAAAATCAAAACAATTTAATAATACAATTAAATAAAAAATGAAACTGATTAAAAAAAATGGAAATAAAAAAAGAATATATTAAATTATAATTTTTATAATAAATAATATAATATTTGTATATAATAATTATATAATTTATATATTAATATTTTATATTATATATATTTTTAATAATATAATTTATTTAATAATAAATATTATAATATGCAATATAAATTTTTATTTTTAAATGTATATTATAATTTTATTTGAAATAAAATTTATATTCAAAATAATTTTTGTTAATAATTATAATATATATTATAATACCAACCTTAAATTTTTTTGTGGCAGTTAATAAAGGTGATAATAATTGATAAGAAATTCTTGTTTCTCCACAATACATGAATTCAACCATGGCCTTCAAAATTTCAAAGTTTAAGTCTTTCAAAAATATAACTGGTTCTTGACCCAAATCTTGTTGTAGAATCTCCTATTACATCAGAAAGTAGAGCAAACAAAATATATTAATAGACACAAATTTTTCATATATATATTTTTTAAATTACGATAAAAATAAAAAAATTATATTCTGTTACTACCTTATTTTTTTATTAATTGTTTTTATAATTTATGATATATTTACTGTTATAAAAATTTGATACAATATGCAAAGAACACTTTTAATAGTGTTTAATGTAAAATTTTTTTCTTAGAAAAATTAAAAAACAACTAACTTTTTATTAGATATATAGATATATCAGATAGATTGATATTTCATTTAAAAACAAAACATTAACTTTTTAAAATAAAAGCTTAATGTATGTAATATAACGTAATATAATATAAATATATATTATAAATAAATACATGCATATTTTAAAATATATTTGGTACTATTTTTATTTATTTGATAAAGAAAAAAAATTAAATATATTCCATATATAAGAAAACTATTTACAATTATACTATATATTTATTTTACTATTTTGATTCCATACAAATTAACTCTTTGATACCTTTATATTCAATAGATCTTCTTCATAAGTTGTAAAAATTATATCCCACAAACATGGTTTCTTCAAATACTTGCAAATAAATAAGGAAATTCCAATATATAAGGCTTTTTTTATTTTACATGAATATTACATAATCCCTGTAAAATTGTCCTTTTATAAGTATTTTATACCTTCTATATAAATATATTGCTATATATACATATATATATATACACATATACATATACATATATACACATATATAATGATAGAAACAATTGATTAAAATTGATATTGAAATTAATATTTAATTAAAATATGTTGTAATATTAATAAACTATATATTGATAATTATAATGTAAATAAAAGTATTTTCACTATTGTATGTGTTCTTTTTAATCATATAAATATTTAATACTAATTATAATAAAAGAAATTTTAGAAACTAAAATTATATTTACAAATATTAAATTTGAAAAAAATTAATTTCAATTTTCTAAACAGAAATTTTTTATAATTTTTAAAAATAATTAAATTTTAATAAATGATTCCAATTCAAATGAATTCAATTTTAATATATGATAATAAAAAGATAAATATAAATATAATGATTTTTATATATTTGGATTAATATTTTATTCAATTATAAAATATATAGATTTTTATTAAATATAATAATATAAATTTATTTTGAATAAAATTGTTTTTATTTTTCATATAATTTAAAAATTATTTTTAATTAATTTTCATTAATTTTAATTTTATGAAATTATATTTCTATAATTTATAATTACATAAGACAATTAATATTTATTGATTTAATTGATTATTTTTAAGATACAATAAATAATAAGTTTGAAAATGACAAAAAATAAAAAATAATATTTATATTCATTACAGTAAAATAATATATGAAAACATAAAATCAATATTAATATTATTAGATAATTAATATTCTTTAATTATAATAACTATACATATAAGTAATAAATAATTAATTGCACAAATAATTTATTGAGAAAATTAAATTATATATTTTTATTATTCTTGAAATAATTAATATTGAAATTAAAATAAAAAGCTATATTAATAACATAGTTTTAAAAAGATATATATTTTTTTACTATTAAAACTATTATTATTAAAAATAACTATTAAATACTAAAAATAATTTATCAGAAATTTCACTCATAAATAGTTATTTTTTAAGCATACCTCGAAATATATACTATTTGATGCTAAAATCAGTTTATGAACACGTAGCTTCTGGTCTTCACATACGAGTGTTACATCAACAAGTGCTTGACGTGCCAATAGTCCACTAAATTTTTCTGTAATATATTTTGGATGATCAGTCCATTGTAGGACACAACATTTAGCATTTTCGACCATTGTGTCTATAAATTTTAAAACAGAAATTTAGAAGATTATATTAGAATTATAATAAATTAAATAATATATAAAATCACCATAATTTTATAATATCTTAATCAATAAATTGTATTATATCTCATAAATAATAAAATTACATACCAAAATATGATTAAAATGTTAATCTTCCTCTATCGAGAGTAGTTTGAAAAAAAGCACTGAAACCTTTGATGAAATGTATGCAATCAATTTCGATTAATGATAGATAATGATATAGCGCCTTTATACATTCTCTAGTGACTCTCATGAAGCACCACCGGGAATGTCGGTTTATAAAATCACCGAGTTTACACAACATTTGCTCACTAACGTATTGAAATGTACAAAATTAGGACGTAAACGAAACTCAAAAATTAGCCATCTTACATTACAATATAGATATTTTAACCTACGAATATATTGTTTGACATAGACCAATCATGAGATAATCTTGAACGATTTCAAATTAATTTAATGTGGTGCCATCTTACGTCTCTTAACAGAGTATATTCGTATATAATGAGTTATGGAATGATTTCAAAAATATTTATACTTTTATATAAAATACATTATATATTTAATAATATTTATATAATTCATATAGATCAAATATTCATATTTTAATAATAATAAAATTTAACATATTATTTATAATTAATTGAAAAAAAATAATTTAAAATTTAATTTAATTAATTTGGTTGTATAAATAAATGAAATAAAAAAATAAAAAAAAAAGAATTATTTTAACATTTGTTTATATTATATATATAATAAATGATTAAAATTACTGAATTTAAAAATAAAAGTCATATTTAATCTACACAATTATAGTTTTAATAGTTTAGGTTTAGTTAAATTTGGATAATATAATTAAAGGTATGTTTATATATTGTTATATAATAAATTTCATTATATAATATGCTGCCATATTTTATTACTATATTTAAAATTATATTATAAAATATAAAGAAACGTATTATATAAAAAATAATTTTTTAAAAATTAAAAAAAAATTTTATTGTATTTATCACTTGTTGAAAAAAAAAAGATAAAAAAAATTAGAAAATATTGTAATGTAATGTATTGTCAATCAATTCAAATACAATGTACTTATAAAACATTTGTAATCAACTCTATCTTTACTGTTTTCATAGTATATACTATTCACAATGTGCTTTGAGTTTCAAAGTCTTTTGATTTCATCATTTCAGTCCTAACAGAAATATATGTAACAAGGAACGTAAAGAGGATGTTTCTAATATAATTATGAGATATAAAATGTTACATGTGATATATTAATGAATTCATTTTGGTAAATAAATAAATGATGAAATTAAAAGAATTAATAAATTATAAGAAAATTGTTTTTATTTATAAAACATAAAAAAACATTAAAACATTAAAAAATTACCTTTATATTTGTTCTTGAATTAATCTTGAGGGTATGTATAATAAAAAATTGATACGTTCTTATAGAAAAAAATATTATTAATTACATATATTTCGAAGTTAATTACAAAAAATTAAAAAAAAAATTAAACGTAAAAAAAATTGTTCTAATTTAAATCATATAAATTATTTCATACGTACATCTTGTCAACAACTAAATATTTGATTAATAAATAGTAAAATTTTTTTATATTTTTAAAAATTATATTTTATATATATATAATATATATAATGGAATAATATATATATAATTTAAAAATAAAAAAAAGAAATTGGATTCTAATTATTGATAAAATTGAAAAAAATTGGTTTAGCATGAACAATAATCTAAAAAATTGATTTAACAAAAATTTTTTCATATATATGAAATTTTATAAAATTAAGAATATATTATTATAGTTAAGTATGTAACTAATTTAAAATATAATATATCATATGTTTTATTTGTAGATCCTAATAATATCTTAAATATAAATATAATAAATAATATTTTAAATATGTCAAACATTGTATGAGGTTAAATAAAAGTATACTTAAGTATACTTTGATCTTTATTTCATTTAATACTATAAAATTTTATTTTACAATGTTTTTAGTTGTTTATAAATACTTTTATTCGTAATTATTTTCATTAATTTTTCATTGTATTAATGAAAATGAATGTGGCATAATGGTACGAATGAATGATATGAAGTCTCTTATTTGCTTAAAATTTATAATATATTCTATCTTTTATAGATTTTTGTAATATAGTTTAGATAAATAATAAATTTCAATATTTTATGCTTTGTGTTGTTATATTGAAGTGTTTTTGCATTATATTAATATGCACAAATTGACAAATTATTTATAAATACATACAGCTAAAACTTTATATAATAAGACTTTGTAATTTTAACTGAAATAAATATCAAAGTATTTCTGTAAGGTATATTAAAATCTTTTTTATATTAAAATCAGAGTTTGTTTTTCATAATTTTCAAATATTTCACATAAAAAGTTAGATATTTTTATTAAAACTATAAATAGATGTAATAATATATTATATGAAATATCTTTTGATGTGATATGATATATATATATGTATATATATATATATATATATATATATATATATATTATTTAAAATATAATTATTAAAATCTAATTTTAATCTCTATATTATTTAAGAAAAATGTTTAATTGACATTAATATTTGAATGTAACATATTGGTAGATTATAATTAAATTGTGTAACTTAAGACATTTTTAAATAATAAAAGCATTAATAATATTGTGCTTCAAGTTAGTTAAACAGATAAATATAGTAATAGATTTATAATTTTGTAAAATAGATGCATAAAAAATATGTTTTTTTTCATTAGATCAACGATTTAGATTATTATAATGGAAATATTAAGTTATGATGGAAAAAATCTAATATTTGAAAACACAATCTATTCATGAAGTGTTTTATTACTATAATATATTATAATATTATTACTATAATATATTATAATATATTATAATACATTAAATTTTATTTTTTTTAAATATTAATGTATGATATGTTATGATATATATTTTGACTTATGTTATATTATTCCATTATTGATAATAAATATGATTATTATTTTTAAAAATTTTCATTTCAACGAAAAGAATTTAAAGTGAAATTTTTTAGAAAAAATAAGTTTTTATAAAAAAAATTATTTTATAATTGATTGATTCAGATATATCGATTGATATTTTACATATTATACATATAATAATACTAAATTGCATTTTAATATTACATATTATTAGAAATATATTGCAAGATTTGGTATCATAAAAATATGATACCAAATTTATTAGAATAAAAAAGATGCAATAAAGAACATTTCACTTTATACAATTCTTTTCTTATCTTTAAATCAATTAGTGATAAATGTAGATTTGTTACGTATATGTAAATTGAGTATTAAATATTGGTTAAATTTATCTGATTTTTTACATTATAATGATTTATATGATTTTCAATCATATTTTTCAATTTAAATGAGAAATTTTTATTAACGAGCTATTTAAAAATATTAAAAAAACCATTTAAAATAATAAATATTTTATAACTGTGTAATTTATGCCAAAATTCATTCTTTATTTTGATATCTGTCAATGAAATGATCAGTCAAACTTTATAAGTCAATTGATTAAATCAGTCATTTAATAGATACACAAATAAAAGTTATATTTAGTTAATATTTTTAAATTATATTTAATATTAGGCATTTTTCCAAATAATAAAAGAAATATTTTAAAGGAATAGGAATTCTTATAATTAAATTACAAAAATTAAAATTAAAATTACTTATTGTATTATCGTTAAAGTTTTATTTAATTAAGCAGATAATTAAATTGATACAAACAGTATTATACTTTAAACAAAAATTATTTAAATAATTTTTTAGATCTTAAATCAATAATAGTTGATATAATTACATTGTTTATTCAAATTTAAATATTACATATCTAATAGTAATTGTACATTTGTATAAGCTTTATATTTTTTTGATAAATAAAGAAAATATAAGCTATGATATTAAATTATTATTAGACCTTCAAATTATTTATTATAATTTGATTATTTCAAATATTTATTAATTTGACAAATTTTTTATTATATTTTTAAAAGTTATTTTTGCAACAATTTATTTATATATTTAAATTCCAAGCAATGGATGATTGATATAATATATAACTTATAAATATTTCAGAAATTGTAAAATATTTTTTCAATTTCTAAATTTATATTTAAACATTTTCATTTAATTTTCAATTATGAGTCTTCTTTTTTTTAAATTTATTCCGTGCTAGGAACTATAGTAGTAGTGACTATATAAGGTTGAATACCTTCTAATTCTTCTTTTGGCAGATTTTCCATAAGCCAAGCATCAATTACTGGAAGATTTTTTTCACTCCATTCTTTTATTTCCATTTTGCAACATTTTTGCGTCATAAGATCGGGTGGGAATTCATCTGAATGACTTTCATACAATTTACGCAATATATCTAAACCTTTTTGATTGCTAAATGAGGAAATTGCAGATTCCACTATACGGTACCAAATATGTTTCTTATCGTCAAATCTTTCTTTCACAGTATCCCAATTATCTGTTAAAAAGTTGAAGAGGGTTGTATAACCAGCTGCACCACCACTCAATGTAACAAAAATTAATTGGATATCTGAATCAGTAAAGTTTCCATTCTGATTGAGGATTGTTACATTTAACAACCTGCAATATTGTTATTAAGAAAATGAACAATTATTATTTTTCTAAACAAAAAAAAAAAAATACAAGATATAATATAATTGTATAATTTTTATCGTTCAAAATTTTTTAAACGTTTTAATACATTTTAATGAATTAATCGAACATAATTATTCATGATTACCTTTCGATTTTATATGTGTCTTTTGGACAACCAGCTAAAGATTTTAAAAGATAAGTTCGTTCATTTTGTTTCCTTTCTGGACTGTTCTGAGGGAAATTTATAACACGTTGAAGTCCAAATTCCCATTCTTCTTCAGTACCCCATTTAAATACAGGACAAATAAATTCATTGGCAACTCTATAAAATAAATAATATTAATTTTTATATTATTATCATAATAATAATTAATAATT
The DNA here is from genome assembly GCF_003254395.2 of Apis mellifera. Lineage (NCBI taxonomy): Eukaryota > Metazoa > Arthropoda > Insecta > Hymenoptera > Apidae > Apis > Apis mellifera. The sequence goes on along the minus strand of NC_037644.1, from coordinate 7,824,305 downwards.
AATAAAGTTTAATCTTTAAAATATAATAATATCTGATCGATAGAAGTTTTAGAAATATAATTATATAAAATATATAATTTTCAATCATTCATTTAAATTATTTTAAAATATAATATTAATATTGCAATTGAAATCACAATTGTTTTTTAATTTTTAAAAAAAATATTACGAAGAATTGTTTTCTGAATAATTAATACCATTAAATATAAATACAATATAAAAATTAAATATCTTAACTATCACTTGCGATGAAATAACTGTAATTTTTTACTTTCAAAATAATAATAAAAATAATAAGTTTACGAACGGATTTCCCTTATCCGGTTCCTTATCGGTCAACCATTTTTTGTATTGATCCCGCGCTTCATTGACACATGGCTCGTATCCAGCACGACAAAGGAAATTTTTCGTCATTCCTCGCATGTGAGTTTTCCAAGATGGTTCATCCGTCTCAATATTTTTATTGAGTTCCTCATACAAAGGCTTCAACAACGTCCGTATGTATGCCTAAGTGACAGATAGATTTCTCATTCAATTGATCTTATAAAAATATCATTTTTATGTTGCAACATGTAAAAGTAATTTATTATTTAAACATCACATACAGAGAAATATTTACCTCGAATTTAGGATATACTTCAGTTCCCTCGATGCGTCTACCTATGTGATCAATCATCATGAAAACTGGCTCCCATACAACGTGGCTCCTTTCTTCTTTCAAGAAGAGCGTCATGTTTAACGCGATTCCGAAACAAAGTTCTCCGGAATAAGCTAAATTCCAAGAATCGTGAAGAAGTTTTGCCCTGGTTAGAACGGGTATCTTTTCCCGATTTGGGCTTTGTAAAAATTGCGATAACATTTTCCAATTACAGGAATCATAATTCACCGGGAACATGCCTATAAAATCATCGTACAATGTATAAAATAAATGTGAAAAATTATCAAAGAAAATCGAGGAAGTGGAAAACGGATTTTAGGTATTTTATTTTAATTTTAATCTACATTTCTATTCTCATACCTATTTCCTCCGGATTGACAATGATAAAATGATTTTCGTTAGTGCTGTCTGGAACAGTGAGATTTTTTGCTGAATTTCCTTTCGTCAGCCACAGGTGACAAGGCTCTTGAAATGTTAATTTTCCTTCGGTCATTATCACTATCGGTATGTCCCATTCATAAGAAACTTTGGGTGCGGAATCTCGCGTAGTTTCTCTGAGGTAAACTTTCTATAAATATATCCCACATGAACGATATTAACTTTCTAATTAAATTGAACATATATGTATCAAAATATTTGAATAACAATGAGTTAAGCTCGAATTAAGAATAATTTATCATTTACATGTACAACTATCATGATAAATATATCATCATAGAAATTATAACTATTTGTGTTGCTGTCTCTTTTGTAATAATGAAAATACCATGTTATCTCAAGAACTAAAGAACATCCACCATCAATGATCTAAAATAGTATGTAAATGTATTCTATTGTACATTTTTATTTGGATTATACCGTTAAGATTACTTTAATGGTTTTGTTGAAAAAGATGGAACAGCATTTTTTCGTTCTTCAAGGGTAAAATCTTCATTGTATTGTTATGCTCATGCGATAATTGCACATCCGTCCGGTTTAAATTATTTCTACATTTTACAAAAACTAATTACTTATTTTTTTTTTGTTCGAAAAAGAAACGAACCTTGGAATTTATATAGTCACTTATAATTCATGTATCACATATATATATATACAAATAAAAAAGCAAAAATCCTTTTAAAAATTATTAAGGTAATAAATAATGTAAATTTTTTTCCATATATTTGATTGTCAATACAAAATGTTAATAACAATTGATTAAAATATAATTTATTTTAAATTAAAATAAACTATAGAAAAAGTATTTTAAAGAAATTAAAAAATAAACACATGATTTTCATGATAAAATTTTCCGTAAAATAATTAATTAACGTTTTTTTGCATGTTGAAGTAAATAAAAATGAGCTGGAAAAATTGCAAGTAAAAAATTGTGTAAAAAAATCTATAAAAAATAAAAAGAGATCTAATATTCTAAATCATTTAAAATATTAACAAATAAAATATAAAATATAAATGAATAAATTACTCTGAAAATGTCTTGTTTAATATATATTATCAAGAAATTATTAAATACTATTGTTTTAATGCATTGTATTATATATTATATTTCTTAATATTTTTTTATATAAATGTATAATTTTTTTTAAGATTAAAAGATACGAACAAAATTCTGAGTGATTTCGTTATATAAAATTTAATTCGAAAATAAATATTATTGATCGTCCAATTGATTATTCTTTCTTTTGTTGCGTTTGTACTCTCGATTTGCATATTCCACATCGTTACGTACTTATGCAAGAGAAGAACCGACTTCATTCAAAGCGTCCATAAACGAATACAAGATTGCATTCCGTGTTCATTGATGCTTTTATCCGTGCGAAAATCATCGTCACTATCTTTATGCTTTTTTGCGTCTCTGAGGTAAGCAACGTTTTTTTTGCTCGGTAAGATTAGTAAGCAATTGTAATTAGTAAGCGTACTACACATACCTGGCTAAGTGTAAGAGTTTGGCTTTCGTAATCGCGAATCACGGTGACTAATGGTACCCTATCCCGATTGGTCCACGGGCCTGCAATGCTGTTCACTGTCAAACCTTCTGGCAAAATGTTCATTTCTTTCGCGACATCGTTTAATCGGCTGTAAATGTCATCTGCAAAAAAGGTTCGTAGGTTCCTGAAAAAATTGTATTTGGCGGGTGAACAAAAGGCGAATAAAAAATTCAATCGGGAAAAATAGCCGGGAAACAGTGTCTCTGAAAATGATTTATAGTAAATGATAAAATGGCGGATTATTTTCGAGATAAAATTATTTTTCTTCTCAAATTGAAATAAAGAAAGAGGATAGTTGTTTGAAGATAGAAACGAAAATAAAACAACTAAAAAATGCATATTGTATGAAAATTTTTAGAGAATTTGCAAAGTTCAAAATAATGCTAATAAATTAAATGATACGTGTATAAAGTAATATAAAAGAAAATATAGATTAACATAGGAGAAATTAAATTCAAGATAAAAAGCCAATAAAAGTTTTTTTATAATGATTTTTCTAAATGTTTGTGAAATAATGTAAATTAAAAATATTTTTAAAATAATTATTTTGTAAATTATTTGACATTAAAATGTAATTAAAGAGATTGCAAGAAACATTAAATTTTCTGTTTTGTCCATAATATATAAATATAAAGAATATTATTATAATTTTTTCGATAATTATTAATTTAAATAAAAATTTATTAGAATTTAATTAATTAAACTTGCATCTAAAATCTGCTTCCCGGCTAACTGATAAAAACAATTACTACTCTTCTGAATTCTGTTGAATGAAATTTCTAACGCCTTTCTGGAATAATTTCTCTCCAAGGGTGTAATTGAACATCCGGAATACCAGTTCCGCTATAAGAAGAAAAAAAAGTAACGTAATTACACAATTAGTAGCAATTTGAAGTGCTAATTACACGATAATTTTTTTCAATAGTATATAAATTTGTTAAAATTTTCAAACTGGTCATTTAAATAAAAATTATTCAAGTGTTTTATAATCTTAAATATCTTTTATAATTTTTTTTTTTATTAATATTTGAAACTTTGTTAAATCATTTAAAATATTAATAATTAATATTTTTTTATTTATAATGATAAACATTCGAAAAGTTTAAAATATTTTATAAAAATATTAATATTTTATATATATATGTATTCTGAAAAATCAGTTTATCAGTAAAAGAAAAACGGAGTCGTAAAAAAATACATCTGCGTAATTTGGTTTTATTTTCTACAATATTTTTTATCTCCAAAGATTAAGTTAAATAAAAAAAATCTAGTCATAATTTATGTTATAGAATATTCTTTAAAATGTATTAGAAGAATGTATTTAACAAATAAAATATAAAATATAAATGAATAAATTACTCTGAAGATGTCTTGTTTAAAATATTATCAAGAAATTATTAAATACTATTGTTTTAATGCATTGTATTATATATTAAATTATATATTAAATAATAATTATTAATGATAGCTTTTATAAAATAATTTAATTAAAATTTACTTTTCGCTGATGTAGCTTCATTCCTGATTCCCCCAACTCTCGAAAAAGGTTCAAATTTTCCAAATTCGTAATAAAGAGAATATAACAGAGTCATTGGCCATTTTCCTTCCATTTCGTCTGGATTAAGCTGCAATGAATATATCACTTTCATAAATTAATTTTCGTACATGTACGTATTATATTACGTACATTCACGGTGGTCATTGAAGCTAAGAACGAATTAAGTGCTTTGTTAATTGGTGCATCACTCCAACGGAATGGCGTAATATATTGACCGATCCATTGATAAATTAGTTCATAAGCCGTATTCCAAATTGAAGGACTGCTTATTTCACTTTCCCTATAATCAAATTATTAAATCCTTAAATAATTATTTGTAGATTTATATATTTGTACCTGCAATAGGTAACTTAATAATTTTTAGCTTATTATCATATAAAAAAATTATTTCGTTCAAATAATTAGAATACAAATATATAATATTCAGACTTATATATAGAAATTTAACAGAAAACATGATTTATCATATGTTTTTTTTCTATAATTTTTATTTGTAAATAAATTATTACTATTTATAGTTATTTTTTTGCTTAATGTTTTAGATATATTTAATAATATAATACAATATATCAAGTAATTCATAAAATTATATGAAGAGAATTAATATCGATTTTAATAATATTAAGAATTATTTATTTAAGTACAAAATTATCAATGTTTTATATTGCGAATCGAATGTAGATAATTTTGGATGCCATAATTTCAATGGTTGATTCATACTTGTTGGTAATTAGTCTATAATGTAGTTATCGATATAGGGTTATTCATTAAAAAAAATATTAACAGAACTAACAAATTAATAGAAATTATAATAGATTTAACGAATCGAAAAATTTGACATGGTTTTTTTACAAAATTAAATGTTAAATTTTACATTTTATTCAAATTTTGAATAATCTGCCGAATTCTGTTACTCGACGGTCGGTGATATCAAATCCTTTTTATCAACGAAAAAAAAACTTTTTATATAATACTTTATTGATTATTTTCCTATATATATATATATGTTTCGTTTTTTTCTTTTCTAATAATTCTCAAAAAAATGTTAATAATTTTATTTTATATTTTAATATTATATTTTATTTGATATTTTCTCCACGAATGATATTTTTTCTGCGAAATACACCATTTTGGAAAAAATTAAATATAAATTTTGAAGATATATAATAATTTTTAAGAGATAAATTTCTCCACAATTGCTTTTTTCTTATAATTAAAATTTAAATTATAAAAATTTTTTTATTTAATAAAATTATAAAATACACATTACTATACATTATATATATATTTTGTATGTTAAATAATTAATATATAAAATTATAATTCATATATTATGTATTTTTATTTTTTAATAGACTTATTTGATTCATATCGATAAATTTTATTGTTAATAATTTATTTAAGTAAGTAAAAAATATTTACAATTTTAATTTTATTAACTTATCTGAAATCAAGATCATTTATATTTGGAAAATTGAATATATCTAAAAAAAAAATTATTAATTATAAAGTTAATCTAATTATATGTATATGTAATCTATTATAATCTATCTATAATTTAGGATAATAATTCATAAATGAATATATATATCAATATTTTTAAATTTATAATATAACGATATTAATTTTACCATTCAAATAAAACAAACGATCAAATTTTTGGCTTATTTCAAATTTTTTACTTAATCACGTAAGTAATTTTATCTCTTAAAATTTTTCAAAAAACTTCAATAATGTTTCAATGGAAAAATGTAATTAATATTATTGTTTACAAAAAAAATATATATATAACACTGTTTATCTTTTCATGCTCGAAAAAAATGTGGTAAACGATACATACTTAAAGAACATCAAACCCCAACTGTCAGACGCTTTGGTGGCACTGTACAAAGGGACCGCCACCAAGTCGAGTTTCGGCAAAACAATCGAGCTGTTGAAATATTCTTGTAAATAATTCATAATCTTGACAACTTTGTCAGGTACGTCCCTTAAAGAATCCAAATACTCCTTCCGACCCCACACTTTAATCTCGAGCTTTCTTCCATCCATTTCATTGATTTCCTGTGTGGGCGAGATACTCTCGAAGTCCGATACTATCAAAGCCAATTGGTACGTTGATATTTCCGGTGTTTTCGAGAAATGATCCCAGATTAAATCCGGCTCTCCGTCTCTGAGAAAGAAAAAAGAACATATTTTAATTGTGTAAACTTTTACACGATTGAAAAAGTATTTCGAGCTACTCATTTAATTAAAAAACTTTGAACACTTGATAATTAATGGAAAGGATATCGTATAAGAGATTTGAGATATCATGCTTTATATACACTTTAATTATTAGCCTATCGAATTTAACTGATATTGATTTCTCATAATCTAATGAATCGAATGCAAGAACTTTTCAAATTTCATCATTGCTCAAATAAAATATATCGATATAAAATTATATAAATATACAATTTAATATATTTAAAATTTTCCAATACTTTTGATTCTTAATCATCGATATGGAAATATACGATATTAAATTAAGTTAAATCAACTTTTAATACACAATGTTCAGTTTCTAAAGTGAATTTTCTTATTTGAAATACTCTTTAATTTACAATTTCCTTTCGACTTGCCATTAAACAAATTTATTCATTCGCGAAAGATTAAATAATGAAATGATGAAAGAAGGGAGAGGGAAAGAGAATATTACAAATTACTCACATTTCCGTGCTGGTCTCGAGAGGTGTGTTCGAAAGGGCAATCATATTTTTCGGCCGTAACACGCTCAGTTTGAAGGACGCTTTGTAAGGAGGTTCATCCATACAAGGGAAGACAGTTTGCGCGCTATCCAATCTTAGATTGGTGGCCACAAAGGGACTGGAAAAGAAGATGTATATTAAGCGAGATTCTTTTTCCTTCCTCCCTCCCCTTAGATTACGTGTAAAACATTGCAATTACTGTTTATTTCCATTGGCGTCGATGTATTCGTTTTTGAAGAAACCGCTGCTCTCATCGGTGGTAAGGTTTCCGGTGAAAACGAGATCTACTTCGCAGCTACTTCCCTTTTTTAGCATCTGCTCGAGATGAATTGCGTAAGAAGATGGCCATGAATTAGGACGAGTGATTCTCGCAACGTTCACGTCCATCAGTGGCAAACCTTTCTCCCTTTTTATTTATTCATTTATTTTTTTTTTTTTTTAATAAAGACAGACATTAGTTTCGATAAGAGATAATTTAAATACCATAAATTATTATTATTACATTTAAATTAAATAAATAGTGATAAAATTAGATAATTATTTTCGTATGCAAATTTAATTCGTATAATTATTACACGTAATGCTTTCGAGAAATTGTGTATTAAAGATTTATTTGAGGAAACAATATTTTCTATACAGTTCTTTTTAGTATTATTTTTTAATATTTATTGATAGCATATAGAATACATCTTCTTGGTATAATAAATATAATATTTATTAATTTTAGTTTTTAATATTCGTAAATAGAATTTCATTTAATTAAATTGTATTTCATTTTTTTTTATCTTAATTTGTGAAATTTCTCGATAACAATTTTATCTTCGTGAAATATGAAAGTTAATATATACGTATTTTGATGAATTTTTTTATTAAATTTTTAGAATATATTAATTTTAAAAATTTCCAATGATTTCTATCCAAAATTTGTATTATTTTGACTAATTAACTTCAGATTGAATTCTTTTAATTATTAAAAATTGCTTTTTAATTTTTTATTTCAAAGAAAAGTATTGCAATTTTTATTGAGCGCTATTACTTCAAAATTCATTCAATATATTACATTACAAGACTTTATTTTCTTCAATTAATAAAAAAATATAATTAAATCTTAAAAAAAATTCGTATTTATGTATCTTTTAAATGCATAATAATATTTTGCAAAATTGTATTATTTTTTAATAAATATATTATTCTATTAATTCATATTCTATCGTATTCAAATTTAAATTTCTCTAATTAAATTCTCTCCACAAAGAAAATTTCTCTTTAATAATATATACTATAAATAATTAATATAAAATTATCATTATTAAAAAAGAATTAAACATCAATTATATTCAATAAAAATTATCCAATATAAGAGAATATAAATTTGAACCAATAATTTATATCCTTATCTTTCTAAAAACTGTTCAAAATATTTCAAATTTTCTATTTCAAAATTATTGCATGAAATATAAATATAATTCAATTTAAAAAAAAAAAATGATTCATTTCTAGAAATGAAATTTATTATCCTACATATAATTCAATTCCTTGTTTCCTATCATATTAATTAACCAATCATTTAAACTTTTATTCAAAGTTAAATTAAGATTTCTTAAGATTTTACCGCTTGCTGTCCATTCATTTCAGTAAATTTACCTTTCCTCCAACGACATCTCCGTCGCCCTAACGCTATACCCCGAGATGTCAAGATGTGGGTGAGCATTTAAAATAATTGTGTCGCTGGTATCTGTCCAAGTGACATTGATCTTAATTCGACCTTTGAATTTATCGTTCCCAATAAAAGGCTGAAGTTCCAGGTGGTAGCTGGTCGGCACCACTTCCCTTGGCAATCTGCGCTGGCTTACTTTCGACAGATACACGTCGTTCAAATCTATGCTTCGTTTTGATTTCCATGGTATCTGGAAAATTATTTTCCATTTCTCCATCTCGAATTTTATCCTTCCCTTGTATGTGTTGAAATAGATGCATTTTTCAAACATTTAATATACGCTCTTCCTTATATAAAGAAAATTTCAATCATGGAAATGGTATTCCAAAGAAATTATTATTAATGAAACGAAAAAGAAAATTTAATTTTAAAGAAAGTGAAAATGAACATAAATATATATATGTATGTATTATTTCAACTTATAATTATTTTCCAGAAAGAAGCTTTAACAATATTCAATGAAACGAAAAAGAAAATTTAATTTTAAAGAAAGTAAAAATGAACATAAATATATATATGTATGTATTACTTCAAGTTATAATTATTTTCCAGAAAGAAGCTTTAACAATATTTAAAATTTATTTTTTTATTTATTATAATATAAAATACAATAAAAAAATCGGTATTTTAAATACAAAGAAATTATATATATATATTGATAATAAAATTACTTACACTAGAAAAAGCTTTGGTATCCTGTGGAAAAATGAATATCAGGAAGAACCCGGTGATAGCCGCTATCCACCTCATAGTTCTCCTGTGGAGTAAGTCGAAACGATTATTTACTTGAACGATGAAAAAAGAAAGTAACAATTAATTCTAATATACATCGAAACGAAACGAAACACTTCAAAGAGTTATGGTACAATTTAAAAAATTTTTCGTAAACACGTAAATCATCTTCCACTTTGTCTCTTTATTATCCGTCACCACGACGATTATCAAGCTTATCGATCTTAACAATCGAAACTGCGAAACTCTAACCACGACTCGAACACTTACTTCGCGATCCTTATCCAACACGTCCTCACTTGCATGCGGTGGACAACGATCTAACCGGTGCAATTCGTGTATTTTCGAATATCACCCACTTCGAGAGCCCCGCAGCCTGGCAAGTTAGTGTTGACGTTTGACCTTGATACCGATAGCGATAATCCCAATAATCCGTGTCACAATGCCAGCAGAAAGACCGGGTCCGAACGTAGTCGTTGGCCAACTGTCGTCCAACTTTCCGTTCTTTCGAACCGGGGCCGGCCTGGATTGAATCGTACGAAGAAAAGGATGCAAAAAACATAAAAAAAAAAGAAAAGAAAAGCAAAAGGAGAAGAAATTGCAACGAAGAATCAACAAGAGTGAAAACGTGGACGGCCACGTGATGCAAGGAGGAGATCCCTCCTCTTCCCCTTCATCCGTGGATCGGTGTCCGAAGCAGCGGTGTTCAAAGCGCTTAGATCCACTTAGCCGCGTAATCGGTGGATCGTCCATTATCCAATTCCATCTGGCAGACGTCACAAAAGGGCCTAATCACGCTTGTACCCGTCGGTGACGGACGGAGAGAGAGAGAGTAACGTAACGTGAATGGCCAATCCCGAAAGCGTGAATGGGAATTGAGATGCCACGAGCCTGCTCCGTGGCGTCCGTCCGAGTCTGGTACCGTTTCTGCAACCAGGAACCCATTGTGTATTCGTTTAATGTTTGAAAAGCGGCCAATTCAACAAACCGACGTGTTCGTTTCCGATTTGGTGTCAATTGGAACTGATAGGGAGGGAGGGAGGGAGAGAGAGGGAGAGGTTTTGTGTATCGTCGTTTTTTCTCCTTCCTCGAACTTCAACCACTCGTGCCACTCGTCAATTTGTCTCCTACGACTTTGAGGGTGGGTCGAGCGAGGGAGAGAGACCTCCTTTCATTCGTCGCGCGATCTGGGCCAACGACGATCGCTCTTCCTCTAATTCCCTTTAACCGTGTTGCGTGTGTGCACGAAATCATGCCCACCCTTTTGGATATTTGCGACGCCCCAAATAAATTGCATTGAGCGAAATGTTGTGTTACAAGTTGCACAACAATCTTCGTTTTCCATTTTGTTAAAAGTATAAAATTAAAGTTGTTAAATAGTTTATCCCTTTAGATTGATTATGCAAATCGATTAATTATTTCTGACAAATTAGAACAAGAATGATTAATTTTTAAAATGTATGAAATAATTGTCCTTTTATCCTTTATCGATTTTCTAAGATTTTTAATTTTACAAAATTGCACAATATACTTAATATACTTAATATACTTAATACTTAATATACTTAATATACTATATACTATATACTTATAATACTTAATATACTATACAATATACTTATAAATCTTTCAGATTTTAGAAATTGAAATTAAAGAAGTAAAAGTTGATATATACGAAGAAATTTGACGTTTAATTTTATAGATCAAATAAATTCATTGTACGTGTCCTATCATATGTACTTAACCTCAAAATATTCATACGTGTTTGACTTGGATGATGGAACAACAAGAGAGAGAGAGAGAGAGAGAGAGAGAAAACGAAAAATTACACGCGGTGTAGAAAGAATGAAGAACAATGCGAAGGCAAATGATTGAAAAAAGTGGGGGTACAACGTGCATTCGAAGAGTTCTGGCCAGTATTCGCTTGTTGCACTGTAGCTAGAACTACTAATTGCGTTGCACCTGTACGAACGATTGCGTTGCCATCGTGGGCATATAATATTTTAATCTTTTCGGGACGATTTCTTTTTCGGTTCTTCCTTTCATCCTTTCTCTCGTCCACGATTTGTTTTCACGTGTAACTACATCGTACGTTGGTTTCGAGACAGGAGGGAACCGGAAGTTGTTCACATGAGCCGAGGATCCATCTCCAGTTGGCAGGATTATGGACGCAGAAATTGTGAGTGAATTCGTTTTTTTTTTTTTTTTTAACTCTTTTCATTTCTTATATCTGCTCATTTATATTCAATTATTTTTTACGTTATTTATATTTATTATATTTATTTGTTATGTATCGATGAAGATGATAGAATTAAATTTCAAATTAAAGTTTTGGTTTATGAATGGTTTTTATCTGTATTTATTTTAATGTTGTTTATTTATTTTTATCACGAGCGAAAATTGTTTTTTGATAATTATTAATTAAAGAGCAATGTGTAAAATTGTTATGATTAATTTTTTTTTTATATTATTATTATTATTATTTGTAATCTTGAAGAAGTAAATATTTTAAATCATTGTATTAACAAAGTATCGTTAAAATTCTTTTATTGCTATTCAAGGAATGTGCATAGTTACCAGAATATCTATTCTATGGTAGCTATTAAATCCTATCATCAAGTAGTTAAGAATGTAATAACGATGATTGCACTTTATCTTTCAATGATCTCTTTATATTTTCATGATCTCATGTAGCAAGCATGAAACGATTGTTTTTTTAACGAATAAAAAATTTGTAACAGTGAATGGGAATGAAAAAAAAAAATAAATAAATATATTAATAAAATGATAAAAATAGAACAATCTTGAAAAGTTATTTGAACCAAACGAAATATTACACTTTATTTTGACACAAATATTTATGGCTTGCAATATTTTTCTAATTTCTTGAATATGTATTCAAACATGTTAATTAAATTGTTTTTTTTTCCCTTCAATGTTTATCATTTTATAAGTTTTCAAATTAACTAATAACAGATATCTATTAAATTTTATAATAATTATAAATTTTATTACTTTTCTTGCAAGAAATACATACAAATTTTATTAAGAATTTAAATAATGTAATATACTAAGAAATTATTTTTCATAAAATATATATTCATTACATCAGGTATTAAACGTTATTTTTAAATTTATTATTTCACAAAATTTTTATGTTGATAACTTATTATTTACATTTTACAACTGGATAATATATAATGTATCAGGTTTATAATTAATTTTATTTTTTAAATGAAAAGTAAAAATAAAAGGAAAATTGAATAAAGAATTTTTTATATGTAGGATGTCTCAGGAAACTAAAGGAAACTAAAATCAATTAATTATTGCATCAGCAATTTTTTTTCAAACTCATTGATATTTTTTTTTAAAGAAGAAGTATATCTATTTATAATACAAAAAACTTTTTCTTTTACATTATTTTAATTAATATTTAAAATATTTAGATGATTTTTAACTGGGACATTCTGTGTACATACAATAATATATGAGCTTTGACAATTATTTTTTTAAGAAATTCTTGATTCACAAACTCTGTACATATATATATATATATTTGTCTTTTTTTCTCATATAAAACATTAAATATTTCCTCAATCAAAATTAATTAACCTTTTATGCCAAAATTATTATTTTTGTTATATTTTGTTTGTTTTTTTACCATTTATGAATTCATAAATGTCCATAAAAATAGATGGTTTCTTGAAGTAGAATCAATCAAATATTAACATTAGTCAAACTCGTGAACAATTTAGTTATTACTTTTTTACCTTTTGATCAAATACATTGCTTTTCGTGTCTCTGAAGCGTAACCGATATCTGCATATAATAACTATCATTAAAAATTGCTTCTTTTTTTTTTTTCCTATTATTCTTTCCATTCTTCGTCAAAATTAATTTTGATTCTTCTTTTCAAAAAAATTGTGTATGTATGAAAGAAAAATCATGAATTAATGGAAAAAATTAGATTCGTGGTACATAATACGAATTGTATATAATCATGAATCAGTGGAAGAAACCAGATTCATAGTACATAATACGAATCGTATATAATCTTGAGAGGAAACGTACGATCGTAGTTATTATGGCATAATTTGTAAGTACTTGTGATGATCTCCGCGTTACACGTATATGCGAGTGGAAGAATTTTCCTGTGTACCCGATATCAAAGTACTTCCATATCTAATGTGATCCCCCCACAATCTCCTTTATCAAAATATTTTCAAATTCGAAGTGACATTTTTGAAGGCAAAATTCAACGTACCGTTGAAAAGTTACTATAAAAAAATAAATTCTTCTTTCAAATTTAATTACACACAATATTTAATTAAATTAAAATTGTTTAAAATTATTAAAATATCACAGTTCTCATTTAAAGAAATAATTATCAATTGCCATCAATTAATTGAGATCCTACTAATTTGAATCTTCTTCCTGAAGTCTACAGAATTTATGTGGAAGAAATATAATCCATTTATACTAACTTCAATATTCTCAGTTTTGCCATCCTCGACGTTATCCTTGTTAAAGTTTATTAAATATCCATGTAAATAATTAGATGAACGTGAATTGGAGAGATTTTGAGTTTCGTTTGTTTAGAGATTGATCACGTACTGTGTGACATAACATGTAACACAATCTCGTAGCGTATATATGCCGTGAAAAACTATACATCCTATTCGCATACGTAATCCTGTGAAGCACTGTAGTAACCTTCAGCCAAGTCGCGTGCGTTATCGCTGTTGATGTATCTTTGGTTGAAGTAATTCAATGTCATACGAAAGTACACATTTCTTTCCTCACAAAACTTGTGCTTATAATCTATGAATTATATTTCTCTATGCGATAAATTTTTATTTTTCGTTGAAATTTAAACTTAAAAATAACATTTTAAATTACATTCCCTAATATTTATTTTTTAAATATATTTACAGATTTCACTTGAGCTAATTAGAGAAAAATTAATTTTAAAAGATGAAAATAAATAATATAAAATATTGGCAATGCAAAAATATTGATTGAAATTTGCAATAATTTGAATGATTAATTAAAGTAAACAATTTATGTTGAATAAAATTTCTTATAATTTGATAAATCAACTAATTGAATTAAAAATCAATCTTTCAAAGATGTCCTACAAATATACTATATATATATGTGTTAACATCTTGTACATATCATCCAATTGAATACAGAATATTAAAATTTTGGATATGAAAACATGGGTTCAATCAATATTAGAATATTTTGTGGATTATATCTGTAAATTAGTATTGAGAAAATAAAATTATTAGCTGTAGAAACGAGCTAAAGGAAGTATATTAAGTATAGTGATATTAGTAATCGCGAATTTGATTTATGGCTGCTCGTAATGATTAGCACTAGGTCATGTGATACATTTACTGCATAGTTTAGAAAACTAAAATTGTTCAATAATTTAGTATCGAGTGAATTTCACGTAAATATTAGACATGCATCCAATTATTTTATGCAAAAAAAAGTTAATAATTTATATTATTAATCCACACTATCATCCGTCGAATTAATCTTGTGACTAATGTATCACAGTATATAATTGATTAAGTACATGCATGATAAGATACTCAGCATAATATTTGATTAAATAAAATTTGTTTATTATTGCCAATTATTTCGAAGTTTCTTATTAGTTATATATTTTCTTCATCTTCATTTCTTACGAATACGAATTGCGTAAGAAATAATATTTTTAATGCATTCGTGTTTTCAAATCAAAATATATTACAAGTAATTTATTATAAATAAATAATAGAAAATTAATATATTTATCTGTTGAAATTATTAATTCAAAAATTAAGAACAATTTGATATTGATATGATATTGTAATAATAAAAAAATTCGAAAATTTTTGACAGTGAATCTGCCAAGTGAAATTGGCAAATAAAGTGCGATAATAATAGCGATAACAAAGTATGATATTGTTAATTTTATCATATAAATAAATTCGTCACGTTTTTCTCAAATAATATAAAATTTAACATTTATCGACAATTTAATTATAAATTGTTAGTTATGTCAATTTACAATTCGATTCGTAATTCAAAGATTATGTCATTTGAAATATTGAAACGTAATCATGATGCATTATATGATCATTATACAGGCCAATAATCATTCATAGTATTCAGGATTGTACATGCATACGTATTATATTGATTAATACTTGAACACGTGCATCAACAATGTTATGATATATATTCACATTCTTGAGAATTGAACGTTGTGATATTGTTAATGAAATTGCGAGTTAATTACTTCATTACAGATTAATTTCTAAGAAACGAGTTATTGAATGCCAATTACAATATTTTATTTATAAATAATAATAAGATGCAAAAGAATCTTTTGTATATACATATTTTATTCTTTTTTAGTGTAAAATAGATTTAATAAAAGAATTCATTTTGATTAGAAAATCTCTGTTTCTTTAAAAGATTCTATAAAATTCATTACTCAATTCATTTGATGATTTGATTTATTCTTAAAAGATGTAAATTAGCTATTTTTATGTACAGCTTACTGTGACATTCCTTGAGAGACAAATATTTAAATAACATATGAATGGTAAATTAATTTTTGCTCATCTTTATGCAAAGACATCCAATCTATGCCTCAACTTTTCTTAAATATGAATACATAGAGTGTAAATGATTCTTAAATATTAAAGCAAATAATTGACTATACGAGGAATAATTTGATCTTTAAATACTTATCTTTAAAAATTAAATTATATGATTGTAACAAAGTAAAGGAAAATTTATAAAATATTTTTCTTCATAAGATTATATTAATTAGAACAAGGATATAAAATAACTTTACATTATCATTTAAACTTTGCACTTGTAACATAATAACGTTCAACTATAATCCTAAAAATATTATGGAATCATCAATTTCATGAATATTAATATTTAATATCATTCCATACAATATTCCAATTTTTATCATTTAATAAAAAAAAAAATCTCTATTTCTTACCACAAATAAAATTCTTCTTATCGTTAACACATATGAAGAAAAACTATAGCTTTGTCAGTTTGGTAAACGATTATGCTAATAACTGGCCAGTTAACGTGCGGATATACACAGCCGGACCTTGAAAAGCCAAGGTACGTTTCTCGATCGTATTTACGAGCGTGCACAATCGGACTAGCTTATGGGATGCGTATGCAGAAGTCAATTTCACCAATGACGTTTCATGTCCTTTCCCCCCGAATATTATGATAACGCGAATTCGTCACGATTATGACAACGTCGTTTCGAACTGTCAACGATATTTCTGAATATCGATTTATCGGATGACTTTTGACCGATAAGCGAAAATTCGAACGTTTCTATGGATTTCTATGGAAGAATATTTCCAAGGATCCATATTTATTTTGATAATAATTAAATGATTTATTTCATTTATTTTTTTCATTTTATTGCTCATTACTTGATTTTAATGAAAATAATCATTTTGATAATAATGTAATTAAACGATTTATTTATTTCATTTATTTTTTTCATTTTATTGCTCATTACTTGATTTTAATGAAAATAATCATTTTGATAATAATATAATTAAACGATTTATTTATTTCATTTATTTTTTTCATTTTATTGCTCGTTACTTGATTTTAATGAAAATAATCATTTGTTGGTTTCTTGATAATAATTAATATTATAAAATTGTAATAGTAGGATAAGCGAAAATTCGAACGTTTTTATGGAAGAATATTTCCAAGGATCCATATTTATTTTGATAATAATATAATTAAACGATTTATTTATTTTATTTATTTTTTTCATTTATCATCCATATTTATTTTGATAATAATATAATTAAACGATTTATTTATTTTATTTATTTTTTGTATTTATCATTTTATTATTTGTTATTTGATTTTAATGAAAATAATAATTTGTTGGTTTCTTGATATAATAATTAATATTGTAAAATTGTAATAGTAGGATAAGCGAAAATTCGAACGTTTCTATGGAAGAATATTTCCAAGAATCCATATTTATTTTGATAATAATTAAACGATTTATTTATTTCATTTATTTTTTTCATTTATCATTTTATTGCTCGTTACTTGATTTTAATGAAAATAATCATTTGTTGGTTTCTTGATATAACATTATTATAATTATAGTAATTGATATTGTAAAATTGTAATAATAGAATATTAATTAATTATTATTTGAAATTGTTTTAAATTGTTATTTGAAATATTTCCCAGATTTGTATCTGTGATAATTTGATAATCTACGATTATAAATGAAATTACTGGAATCTCCTTCCTTCCTTTTCCATTACAAGTTAAAAAATTAATCAATTTTATGCATATTGAAGACACTACTCCCCTACTATTTTAAAACTTGTTTTATATCGATTTCTTTTTTCAAATCTTCTCGATATGCGCCCTGCGTATTTTTTTTTTGCGAGAATTTATACCTATACTTCTCAAATATTTCTTGTAGCTCAAATTATGCCACAATTTAGTGGCGCTCCCGTGGAATTTATGACTAGCGATGACATCGAGTGTAAAAGAGGCGATGGTTGGTTTTTATCGTACACAAAGATAGCGGGAATCGTCGTAGTTTTTATTATCGGTGTCGTTGCCGCAGGATTTCTTGGATGGTACATCAATTCGTTGCCCAAGAAAAAGGTGAGTAACATGGTGAAAAAAAGAAATCGTAATATCAGTCCATTGATTCATCTTCGATTGGAAAATAAATTGAAAATGATTCAATGATTTATTGCAGCTACTTTTGGAAATGTTTAATAATATACACATATTCATATATTTAATACTTTGATCTTCTGTATACTATTTTTTTCTTATACGTTGCGAGCACATTAGTGACAGTCTGTTTGTTTAAACATAAGCATATAAATTACGGATTTTTATGCAGAGGCATATCTTGCATATTACATATAATTTGCATATTTTATAAGGTGTCCTGTAACTGGTGATATGGTAATTATACGTAAAAAAAAAAAAAAAGTCGAAAATGTGGAATGAAATTTCTTTATTTTCAAGTAAATAATAATAATAAATTCTTAAGTAATTAAAATTGATCATTTCTTGATTAGATAATCGAATTAATTATTGCGATTATAATCATTTTTATTCTATATAAAACAAATTTTATCATTTAAATTTTTTTGAAAAAATTGAAATTGAAAGAGTAATCGATAAATTTTCAAATTTGATTTTTTCGAAAATTAAAAGTATGGAGTAATCTTCTTCTGATCAAATCTTCATTTATATTTAAATATTATTTGATTCGTTGAAAAAAGAAACTTATTTTTTCACTATTTTTAGAATTATTTCTGCACTGTCTATCATTTCTACAAAACATTTTGCATTTCTATAAGCAAAGTGAACTCGATATAATATTGAAAATTGCAAAATTGTGAATATATAGAAGAATACGTATGAATATAATATTCTATTATATTTTATGACAAACAAATGTTTAACTTAATTTCTTCAGACAAAGATCAAATCAGATGCTAAAAAACTATGAAAATATTTCATATATTCGTGTAATTTAAATAATATGTTACATTAATTGCATATTTGAATATATTTCAGCTGCATAAAAATCCACAGTATAACTTAATGAGTATAAAGATAATATTAGCTCCTTTGATTTGTGATTAATACGAATTAGTTATTAATTTTATAATTCATGTGAATAATTCAATAATCAAAGCTTACTTATTTAATTATAGTTTCTCGATAATTATATGCTATTCGTATCGTTGAATATTGATTAACTAAATGCGATTAACGAATCGCATTTCACGTACAGAATATCTCTATATTTTATTTTTCATCAAATACGTTTTATTGATATCGATAAATAAGAGAAAACATGATATACAAACAATAAAATGCACTCTTCAAAATACAAAGTAATACTTTTTTGTGCTCTGTCTCGGCAAAGGCGTAGCCAATATTTCACGAGAAAAAATAAAAATGGAGCAAATTTTAATTTTTTTTTATTCCTTTTTATTACAGACATTATTAACATTTAAACAAAATCAAAATTTTTTATCGAATATTGAATACGATCGAAAAATATTATAATATTTTAATCACGAAATTTTGAAAAATACGACGAGGGAAGACATTTTGATTGAAGTCCATTTGCTCCATTTCTAGGCTACGCCTATGCAGCACAGTATTTAAACGAATAATTATCTGAACGATTGCGTAGAAGAAATTTCAACTCCTAAGTTAAATATAACAAAATCTGTATTTGTCAGCCTTTCACAACTCTAGATTTGCTCAACGATGAAATCGAGGATATCGAGATCGTCGGTGAAAATGCGGTTTCACCTTTCATTCATCCCTTGAAATATCGTCTCGAATTAACACCGATTATCGATATTAACGGTCCATCAAGGGTAATGGGCCGGATGGTTATCGATTTTCTCGTAAACGATACAGCGGGTTTAAATAAATTCTCTCTAAATGCGAAGAACATTACGGTGACAAGATATAAATTATCATCGCTGGATTTAGGGAAAAAGACGGCGAGAAAAAGACGAAGAAGAAGAGACGATGATGTTGTTAATGACAACGCGATGCCTGGTAATTAATTTTATTCGTTATAATTGCACGATACATTTGCAATCTTCTTTTTACAATTTTTTACAATACAAAGTGCATTTAACAACGATTGCTTCAAATGAATTGTAAATTATTTGTTGATATATGAAAAAATGCAGTGTAATTCAGTATTATTAATTTTTTTGAAAGTGAACATGGTGTGTGAAGTTCAATTTTGTTTTAATTATAACTTTGGTAGGATATATATATATTGTATAATAGTTAATTTATGCTCGTTTTAGAAAGAATAAAATCTCTTATTTTGCATGCCTGAATTGCATTTTTTAAAAGAATCTTTTATACTGGAAAATGAAATGGAAAATTAAAGATAATTTAAATAGAATCATGTATTTTTTTTTTAAAATTTATTAAGTCACTTATAATGAAAATATTAATTAAGTTTTTAATCCAAATTTTGTATTATAAAATTTATTGTACAGGTGCAAGGAAAGCATAGATAAATAAAAGAGTTCATATGATTAGTTTTCACAAAATTTAAATTAAAATATTTCCTATCTGATAATTTTTCACTATGAGATAATTACAAATGATTTAATAATCTTCTTATAAGCAACAATCTGCAATTCTTGATGGAAAATATATTATTAATGGAGATACATATCATATTTTCATAACTTTAAAAAAATATTTTATACTCACAAAAATCATATTTTTGTTTTCTATTATAACAAAATATTTCTGTTATTATATTACAAAAAGCTATAAGTGGAATGATTGAAAAATTGAAATAATAAAAAATAATAAAAAGAAATTGACATACACTTGTCTTGCATTCTTCTTCTCAATTACATGATTCCATTTAAAAGAGAAATTTTGCACTTCATTTGCAAAAAGATTAACAATTGTATCTCCTTCTACAAATTTTCCACTAAATATATCTTTCCTCAATTAATTACAAGTGATTTGTATCATCGCTCTGTGTGCAACGTTCAATTTATTTCCAGATAGCGCATATTCCATAGAAAATGATGTTTTGGTAAGCTTGACGGAAAACGAAACGATTCTGTACGAGAAAAATATCGAGCATCTATCGAGAAACGTGTCCTCCATTGAAAAATCCAAGCTTTCCTCGATAAATTACGCCAATATCGATAAAATTAAAAATTCGAACGTGGATGACAAAGAGTACGAAACCGTGACGACGCGTGATGACACTTTCGAAAGCGTTTCATCGAATGAAATACAGATTACGGAATACAATATAGACGAGGATAAAGAAGTTCACGTAATTCAATTGAAAACTCGGATATATCAAGGAATTTATTCGTTTGAGATCGAATACGAGGCGTTAATCGACGAGAATGTGTTCTTCATCGGAAATTATAGTACGTCTGGCGAGGAGAGGTGAGTATTCTTTTTTTTTATTATTTTCTATATATTTATCACTTTTTTTGTTGCTATTCTTAAACATTTTTATTAATTGTAAATTAATTTATTTTTTAAAATCGAATATTGCAATCTTTTAAAATTCTTTTCAATTTTGAAACGTTCGTTTAAAAATGATCGAAGAATGGATCAATTAATCAATAACTCCCCTCCCCCTTCCTGGTTCGGTGATTACTTAGTTCATCAAAGGGTTGGGAGTTCATCAATGGGGAAGTCAGACTCTAAAGGGAATAAGGTTTACAATAGGTTGTCAATGCATCGTGTTTACTGCTATGAAACTTGTGTACAAGGTAATATAGTCGTATATCTTTGATGATCGACCGAAGTAAATATTGTAAAATTTATTATTTCATTAATTTATTATTCGTAAACAATCAGAGATACAATAAATCAATATTTTTGATCGCTTATAATTTAATAAATAAATCTCAATCCATATTTCTTTATAATTTTGTCTTAATGTTACAAATACGATGTAATAAAAAAAAGAATTGAAATTGAATTAAAATTAATAAAATTAATAAAAATAGAAACTTTTTAAATAATTTGAAGATATTTTGTTTTCGAATTTGTAAATTGTTTTGATTATTTTTTTCGCAGTATTAATCAAAACGTAAAACAAAATATATTAATAATAAATTAATTTTTTATAATATAGAAATTTAATTACTTCTTTTTCAACGATTCTTTGCATCATAATTAACACTTTCCATATCGTGAAAACTCTTAAATAAATCAATTCCAGTAGAATAATATTTTCAGTGATTTTCTACGCAAATAATGATTTAATCACTTCTTTTCTTAATTTTCTTAATTTAAAAAAAAAAAGAAAAGAAGAAGAAAAAATTAATTATCGTCCAATGGCTCGTTTTATCTCGTCTGCTGCAATGTTTGAAAAGGAATCTTTTTCCAAAGAGAACGAATATATATATATATATATTTGTGTGTATAATTTGCCTGTGTGGGGGTGCAAAGCGCTCATGGATGCAACGAACAATCGCGAATGATTACAAACAATTTGCGTGTCTCCAGGTCCTGTATCGATCATCAAAGAAAATTCCTTTATATTCAATAGAGGGACAAATAGGTAGGTATGAAATAACAATGCTATGGATCGACACGAATATTCGCGAAATATGATTTTATTTGCATTTGGCAATATTCTGTAACCATTATGACCATTTTCTGCAAATGTTTGGATACAGAAATACAAATGTTTAATGGATATCTCGGTTTTTATATAATAATAATAAACAGTCGAGATTGGTCTAAAGCTTGGTATCCACCAAATGGCGTTATGCTAATGATGGGCTGCATTCGAACAAAATTCAACGTCTCTGGAGCAAAAGTGTGAAAACAGTAGAATGTGTAAATTGTTATTATAATAGTTGATAAAATTTGTACGATTTATTGATTGATTGATGAAAATATAAAGATTTCTTTCTTTCTTGGATATAGATTTAAGTATTAAGATCATCTTATAATTATTCATTTTGATGAACGTAATTTTATCTAACATAAAAATAATATTTACTTGTAAATATTTTTAATATAAATTTGCAAGGATCATTTTTTTTTCATGATCAAGAAAAATTTTCATCTCTTTCAATTAAAAATTTTGGCTTAATTCTTTTCTAATTTATATTCTCAAAGTTAAAGATTGGAATGAATAAGAATTAATATAATATATTTGTTTTCAAAGCTGCATAAATCTATTTAATTTTTTACTTTCAATTACTTTCGATCATCATGATTTAATTTTGTTTTAAAAGCTTGATAAATAAATGATTCTTTGCAATTTCGATTGAGCTTTTAACACAAGACACTACTTAGCGAGTTAAAACACGCTGCATTTGATAAATTATTTGAAAATAATTGTGAAATAAAATAATAGAATAACTCAAAAATCGAAAAACATTTCGGTGATCAATTACATTATAAATATACATATGCATATATAAATAAATTCTTGTTTAATTAAATTCGATACATTTAAAATTGCATTATTGTTCAGATTTGCAAGAAAAAAATTCATGTCACGGAAATTTTTATTAACAGTCCACGTTTTCACAGCAGATGGTTAATGGGGACGAGATTGAAACACTCCGGTGCTCGATGTCTCTTCCCAGTTTTCGACGATACCGTGCACAAGTCAGTTTTCTCGGTATCCATAACACGTTCCAAAGAAATGATAGTCCTCTCAAATATGCCCCTCAGGACTTTAAGGGATGCGTAAGTAATTCATGCTATGCTTCTCGCAGGATATACTTTTAAATGATCTGCCCTGAAGATACGTTTAAATTGAATCTCTCTGTAAGATTATGAAAATTTGTTTGTATTTTTTTTTATTTCATGGAAAAGATTTGCCAATATTTATTTCTTCGAATTGTACATATATTGTACAAAGTTTCACGTTTCTGTCTCTATAAATTGAATTTTAAATAATGAATTTGAAACGAAATTTTCATGCGTTCCTTTCACATTTCTATTCCTTATTCTCTTTATGTCTCAATGTCTCTAGAAGATAGAGACATATATATATATATATAATATATATATATATATATATATATATATATATATATATATATATATATATATATATATAAATAGATTTTGAATTTTATTATACTTGTTTTGTGTTTTTGCATTGAAATCATATAAATAAAGAAAGAAATAATTTAATTCGGTTTTAATTCGATTTAATTATTATTCATTATTCTTTTTTTTATAAATAATTTTATTACAAAGATATATGGGCAAAATAAAATAAATAAAAACATTTTCTTAATTTTAATTTTATTTATAAATTTATAAGAAATTTTACTTAAGTCTGTATTAAAAAACACGTAATTGAATTAAATATTTGAAATAGGATTTTATTTAATATAGAAATAAATTTATTATTTCAAAATTAATCGTATCTAAATAAACATATTTGTTAGAAATTGAGTAGGCAAGATATTCTTTATAGAAATAATCGATTTTGTTTCAAAATTTATTTCCATAATTTTATCTTTTCTTTTTTAATTAAAAAATAATTGAATTAAATATTTGAAATAGGATTTTATTTAATATAGAAATAAATTTATTATTTCAAAATTAATCGTATCTAAATAAATATATTTGTTAAAAATTAAGATATTCTTCATAGAAATAATCGATTTTGTTTTATTTCCATAATTTTATCTTTTCTTTTTTTTAAGGACAAATACTTTAATGGCAGTTAATATTTTCGACGATTCTCCGCCTATGTCTCCGCATAATTTGGCCTTTACAATGGGTCATATCGAGGTTATAAACGCGACATTTGTGGGAGACACTGAAGTCTTGGCAACGTTCTGGTGTGATTCGAACAGAAGCTCACAAGAGACTTACTTAATCGACAAACTGAACACAGTTGTCGTTAACCTAATCGACGTATTTTCGACGTCTTATCCCTTGCCTAAGATAGATATAGTAAGCCTTCCTCCAGGGATTGACGAGAATATCGGAAGTTTGGGATTAATTGCACTGAAGTAAGAGATTTGTGCTTTATTTGCTTTGTGTTTAGTTTTAAGATAAAAAACAATTTCCAATTTTTATATTTTATAACATATTTATCATCTTTAATTTATTGCAATTATTTCACAATATGTCTGGAATATTTTTACAGAATCTTTTATTAATAGTAATTTTTTAAAAGATATAAATAATTATATTTGAAATAATATTTTGTGTAATTATTTCAATTATCATTTCTTGTGACAATTATTTAACAAAGAAGAGACAAACAGAAATATATTAATTTGAAGAATTATATTTTTTGATCAATGTATGAATTGATGTTATTAGTGTTAATATATTATTGAGGTAGTTTTTCAGAATTAATTTCAAAAAATCAAAACAAACATAAAAGTACAAATGCTAGATTAAATACAAATTGAATTTTATTTATCAAATTGCAAACAATTTAAAATTAAAGAGTGAATTTCAGATATCAATTTTTCAAAGATGTTTCATTTTATTTATATAATTAACATGTATTGATTATTAAATATAATTAATGTACTATAAATAAAAATTTCTAGATATAATTTCAATTGCTTTATTTTTATATAACAGAGATAATTCATTAATAAAGAAATTTATTATATCAAATCCATATTAAAAAATTTAAAATATTTGATTCGAATATCATTTAACTTAACAATAGAAACAATGAATTGAACATTTTTATGCAAATCTTATTTTCATCTCTCATTATCTATCAAGGAATCTAATCTAAGACTGTTATTATTAAATTTCCAAGGCAGTCGATATTCTATACGACCGATGAATCGCCACTAGTCACGAAGAACAACGCTCTGAAGATTCTAGTCACCTTAATGGGGCAGCAATGGCTCGACGAATTTATGAATGCGAATCGGACGGATGCTTGGATCTTCGAAAGTTTCCTCATATACATCCAGCACGAGCTCGTTCCAAAGGCAAGCAATTAAATTGATACACGAATGAAAAGGAAAAATGGTTGGTGCCGTAAACCGTTGTAATAAAATTCCATTTTCAGATAGATTCGTCATTGGGCTTGAGCAACTCTTTCATCGTGGATGTCGAGTTTCAAGTGATGGACACCGACGGGTACAGCATCTCGAGGCCCCTCCACGAGAACATCAATTATCATCTGTTGCAGAATTTTAACGACGAGCACGCGAAAGGTAAATTCACTCGATTCAATCGTAGACGAAATGCGACATATTTGGAATGCCAATCTGTTTGATAAAAAAAAAGAAATTATATTAATATATTTCAAAGTTTGAACGATATTGTAAAGTGTCTGAAATTTTGGTTTAATTAAAAAAATAATGCAAAGTAAGGATTTCGTATCTTTATTTTATAAAATTAAAACAAACAAAAAAAAATAATATTAGATAAATATTGATTTCTAGTTTTTATTTTCATACAATTTATTCTCCATTATTACAGTGCAATTAAGTTGTTTCTCAAATACAGATTTATGATTAATCACTTTGTAATATAAGTTGTATAAGTTGGTTAATCGATATTCTTCTCATCATTTATTAATCTGTGTGATGTAACCCTTGGAATATTCCAAATTACTTTCACCTTCAATATTAATAACTTTGGCATTGAAATCTGAATTCTTGTGTTTTATATTCGTAAAATTAACAACACGAAACCTTACTTTAAACGTTAATCATACGTTAACTACGAAATTTCAGCAAATTACCAGCTGGAAAAAATTTTTTAAAATCGATTTATTTTCTTCTGCAAATCAAAAAAGGAAGCATCGAGATTACAATTGTTTTTTTTTTAAACAAATTTGTTACGAATTGAATAACGATTTCTTTTCTTAGATTTCAAAATTAATCATCAATAATATTCCAAATATGTCGCATTCCCTCCACGCGTTAAAATACTCGCAGATAGCCGAAGAGAATTGTTTCTGCATTTTCAATTCCTTCTTGTAGGTGCATGCCTGATACGCATGTTGCATGGCGCGATAAACGATACCGACTTTAGGAACAACTACAAGAAACTGATAAACAGGTGGTGGGTATATATATTATTCGCGTTTTACGTTCTCGATATTGATGATTAGATATCGCTTGAACGGGCATGGGTTTTAATTAGTTGGAGATTTGATGGGAATTGACGGTTAAATAGGATGATGGAAAACAAGTTAAATCGATAATCAAATCGCCTCCAAGCTAATTGTGATTAATCGCCTGCCTCGGGATTATCAAGTTTCTTATTTATGCCGTTTTTCTCCATTCTCTTTTGCATTTATATATATATGTATACTTTTTTCTAATATTCTATCAAAGTGATGTATTATTTTATTATTCTGGATATTAAGTGAATACGATTGGAGGAAATGAGAGTAATTAGGATTGTAATCTTTCAATAAGTGAAATAAATTTTTATCTCTTAAATTTTGTGATAATGATAAAGATAGTTGGTAAAAGCTAGTTTCTGTGAAATGTCATAGGAGGTTTAAAATTTTGATTTTTATTATTAATTATAATGTTTTTTTCTTAGTTGTTGTATTATAAATTTATAAAAGATAATTTTCTTTTATATATAAGTTTATTTCAAATTTCTTTATCATCAAAAATTATTTTTATTTTAGCAAGAAATATTATTTGTTGAATGTAGAAATTAAATTATTGTAAATTATAAAAGCTAGTTTCTGTGAAATGTTATAAGAGGTTTGAAATTTTAATTTCTTGATTCAAATTTTGATTTTTGTTATTAATTATAATGTTTTTTTTCTTAGTTGTTGTCTATTATAAACTTATAAAAGATAATTTTCTTTTATATATAAGTTTATTTCAAATTTCTTTATTATCAAAAGTTATTTTTACTTTTATTTTAGCAAGAAATATTATTTATTGAATATAGAAATTAAATTATTGTAAATTAGTGAACAAGAATCTATAAAATCAACGAAAATAATAATCATCCTTAAGTTGTTTATTGTTTTAACATTAAAAGTTAAAAAATTTATTGATCAAATTTATATTTTTGCAACTTTATATTATAGAAAGTGAATTTGTCATTAGAAGAATTTTATCCTTCTGCAGTATTTTTTCCTTAATTTGTAAAGATTATTTTATATTAATTTATTACAATAATGCAACATTTTTCCATTTTGTAATTTGACGTTTGGTGAAAATGATTTTTAAACAGTAGAATTAAAAATTAAAAAAAAGTGAATTAATTGTAATAATTTAATTAAATTTGAAATGAAATATTACGTATCTCTAATTCAAAAGAATAATAATAAATTTCAAAAGATATTTGAAACGATAAATTAAAAATATCAGTACAAAATATCAGTGATAAGTAGGACAAAATTAATTCTTTCTTATTTATATAAGTTAATTAGAATGAGTTTCATTGTATTAAAAATTACTTCATTATTTGATCAGGAAATATAACAGCACGGATGTAGCCGATTTCGTGAATATTCTAGCGGAAGATGCAATTAAATTTCCATTTGAAGTCTCGTTGGAAGAAACAATAAATTCTTGGATCTTTCAAGGTGGATATCCACTCGTAACTGTTATAAGAAATTACGAAGAAGCATCCGCCATCATTTATCAGGTAATTTTAATAAATAACCCATAACAATATTATATTATTTATTTTATACATCTTTCTTATATTTCATACATTATATTTATATTATATATTAACATTACATTGCAAAAAAATTTTTAAGTAAATATATATTCCATATATTACAAATATTTTGCATATTTTATAAAGATTATTCAGATTATCTGATTTTTCAAAATTTTTAACATTGTTATTGATTATTAAAAATGAATTTAAATATTCCTGAACATTAAACAATCATATTTAATCATAAATTTGATTTAAAATTAATAATTTCGAAATTAGAACAATTTTGAATTGAAAATTAAGATTCCAAATATTATTTTAATCATTTATTTCAAATCTAATAAATAATAATTTCTAATCAACTGATAAAAGGCTATTAAAAGTGCGAATTCTTGCCTTTTAAAATGCTTTTTCATTTATTTTAATGCGACTTCCGGTTTCCGAGATATCATCGCGTAAAGAAAATAATAATTTTTCTATCTCTATCCTTGTCAGGCACTTGGATCTCTTATGTAATTTATCTTAAAACCTCTATTAAGTCCTATTAAAATTACAAAAAATTCAAATCGCTGTAACTTCGAAGATAATGATTTTCGATCGATGGATCAAAGATCATTGGAAGCGCGGAACCTTGCCCTTTAAAATGCTTTTTCATTTATTTTAATACCACTTCCCGTTCCCGAGATATCATCGCGTAAAGAAAAATGTAATTTTCGATCGTTTCCTATCTTCATCCTCGTTGCTCATTCGATTCCTTTCTTCGTCTAATTCCGACTATTCTCAAAGCTCAGACAAGTGACACGCGTAATTCTTAGAATGACATAGTACTCATTTCCAGGAGAAAAAAGTAAATTATTACGTCTCATTCATAATTTGCATTATTCGAAGCAAGTGTTATGAATAGTTTAAATCCTCATATTTCAATATTTAATTGAAATATCGAGACGAAACGAAAAACTTATATTTTCTATCTGTATCGAATATTTAAATTTTAGCTATTGCTAGTAATCTAATTATTGGGTTGGCAACTAAGTAATTGCGAATTTCAGTTGAAGTTGATGACGACCTAATCAAAGCAATAATCGATTCGGATCGTCACAGTACAACTCGTGAGATTGCAGAGAAGCTTCATGTATCACATACATGCATTGAAAACCACTTAAAACAACTTGGCTATGTTCAAAAACTCGATACATGGGTTCCTCACGAACTGAAAGAAAAGCATTTAACGCAACGCATTAACAGCTACGATTTGCTAAAGAAACGTAATGAAAATGATTCATTTTTAAAACGACTGATAACTGGCGATGAAAAATGGATTGTTTACAACAATATCAAGCGGAAAAGATGGTGGAGCAGGCCACGTGAAGCAGCTCGAACAACATCAAAAGCTGGTATTCATTAAAAGAAGGTTATCAGTTTGATGGGATTATAAAGGAATTGTCTATTTTGAACTCTTACCACCCAACCGAACGATCAATTCTGTTGTCTACATTGAACAACTAACGAAATTAAACAATGCAGTTGAAGAAAAGCGGCCCGAATTGACAAATCGAAAAGGTGTTGTATTCCATCATGACAATGCAAGGCCACACACATCTTTGGTCACTCGGCAAAAATTATTGGAGCTTGGTTGGGATGTTTTGCCACATCCACCATATAGTCCTGACCTTACACCATCTGATTACTTTTTGTTATCTTTACAAAACTCCTTGAATGGTAAAAATTTCAATAATGATGATATCAAATTGTACCTGATTCAGTTTTTTGCTAATAAAAACCTAAAGAAGTTTTATGAACGTGGGATTATGATGCTGTCTGAAAGATGGCAAAAGGTCATTGATCAAAATGGGCAACACATTACAGAATAAAGTTATTTAGTTCCATGAAAAAATTGTCTTTGATTTTCTAAAAAAAATCCGCAATTACTTACTTGCCAACCCAATATAATTAAAATTAGAGTTTTTAAATAATTAATTTAAAGTAAGAAAAATGGTAATCGAATAATTGTTTCAGGAACAATTCGCAATCGATCGACCGTCAGAAAGTGTTTCCAAATTCTGGAATATTCCGTTGAATTATGTTAATGAAGACGGCGATTGGTCGAATCCAATAAAAATATGTTTTCCATCTGAGCCTAAAATCGATTTGCACGATATTGGCTCGAACGAGTCTTGGATTCTTTTCAACGTAAATAAGACTGGTACGTGACAATTTAATCATTTTCGTCAATATTCGTTTTAAATTAAATTTTCCTTAATACGATAATTATGGAAGAATCTATTTATCATTCCTCTACTAAGGATATTATCGTGTTCATTACGACGAAAGGAATTGGATGCTGTTAAAAATGGCATTTTTGAAAAATCACGAGTCGTTCCCACCGGAAACAAGAGCCTCGATCGTAGACGATATTTTTAATCTAGCCGCGATAGGTTTAATAAAGTACGAGGCCACCTTCGAGTTTATTGAATATATGCAAATGAAAGAGAGGCATTATTTACCATGGAACGCGCTTATGAGACACTTGTTCAAATTAAATAGGCTTTTATATGAAACTTCGATCTTCAATGATTTCCAGGTGATTCACATATGTAATGTTAATCGATTTCAATTTTAATTAGTATATTATTTACTAGATTTTCTATTGAAAAAAAAGTTCAAAATGTTAAAAAACATTTATAAATAATAAGATAATTAATAATAGAAAATAGAAATATTTTTTTTTTCAATTTAACTATTTAAATAAATAATAAAATTAATAACTTCATGAATATATATATATTTCATTTGACAATTTTTATTTTATCTAAATTTTAATCATTATTAAAGATCTTACTGTTATATACGTACATAATATATTAATCATGATTTCTTTTATCAAAATTAAAATTTTCACTACTTTAAATATATGATCGTTAATTAAAATAATTTATTTAAAAATACATTGATATCATCGATCGTTCAATTTCAGGAATTCGTAGTGAGATTCGTTTCTCCTTTGTACAATGAAGTAGGATCAATGTTGCAGCAAGGCTCCCATTTGACGATGATCGCTATAAAATTAGCGTGCACATTCGAGCATACGAAATGTTTAGATTGGTCGAGAAATATTTTCGAGAATGCCAAGCCCAATAACGAGATCCAGGAAATGTAAGCGGGATTTGCGAAAAATTATTACCAGTGTTATCCCATTCTTTCTGGCTAATCCGAACCAATCAACAATTTGTAATAAGCAGGATCGAATTGTTCTAGAATCCCTTCTTACATTCGCGAAACGTTTTATTGCACTATCGCTCGTTACGGAACAAAAAAGGAATGGAACTATTTCACGGAAAAATTATCTTCCACAGTCGATGAGGAGGAAAAGAAACGTTTGTTATCGTCGTTCTCCTGTTTCCAAGCTTCTTGGATTTTACAATCGTAAGTAAAAACTTTTCTAAAGCGATATTTTCCTTTCGTATTGACGTTGTTTGCACAGATCTCGTCTCCAATTCTTTTATTATTATTTTTTTTTTGAATTAATAATTAAATTGAGAATTAATTAATGATGTTTAAAATTTTATTAATGTTGTTTAAAAACATGTACTTTTATCTTAAATTCTTACGTTATTAAATAATTTTTATAAATTTGTATTAACAATATTATTAAATAATAATTTTAGAAAATGTATCAAATTTAAGGATAATATTTTTACATTTATATTTTCTTTATTATTTTCAAAAAATTCAGAAAATTATTTTATTAATTCAAATTACAGTTCTTAATTTTAATATCTCTCTCTCTTATCAATTGAATCAATTTCAAAAATTCAAATTTGATTGAAGCAATGATTGGAATTCTTTTATAATATTCTTTTATCAATAATTTGATAAAAAAAATTCATTACAAATCTCTGTAAGCTTTCAACTTTTTGCTCTTTAACGAATAAAAGCGGTTAAATGATGGAGAGGAGTAAAATGGAAATGATGTAAAGGAATATCCCATTTTATTTGGAAGCACTTTTTCGAACATTTATCGCTATATATTCGTTACGATTAAGAGCTCTTTGCTGTATATTTTATAATAAAGCAGAGATTAAATTATCACTGTCGAAAAACGTTTTATTTACAATTTATTTAATCAAGAATATTTTATCGTGACTGTCTCTTGATAAAAATAGGTTTTATAATTAATTCGATTCACGTTTTAATCCTTCAACCGTGCTAATTTCCGCGGACAATACGATTATCACGTCGCGACGAGTTTCAAGTGTAATTAAACAACGTCAATATTTCTTTTGGATTCAATTTTATTTTATACTCGATATATAAAATCATTATTCAAGTTTTCAAGAAATATACTCATGTTTCGAATTGTGAAAAATAATTTTAACATTTCGTTGGACGCGATATTCGCGATAAGAAAATAGATAAAAGTATTTCGATATTTTTTTTTTTTTTTTATATTTCAAAACAAAAATTTCAGTTTTGCAAGGGAAATTCTGAAAATTGCTTGTGGTTGGAGATTTAACGTGTATTTTCTTTTTTTCGCATTAGCAATATTTTCTAAAAAAAAAAAAAAAAATTAAACAGCAAGATATATATTCTACGAACGAAATTGCATGAAATTCTCTGTCCGTCTCTCTCTGTTTTCATTAATAAATTGGTATTAATTTAATCAGTTTAATAACGTTGTAGTATAAAATTTGAAATTAAAATTTAAGATTAAAGTAACATGGAGATATTGTTGCTTGAGAAAAATTATGATATTTGTGAAATAAAATAGAGAAACAAAAAAAGTAAAAAAAGTTATATTTGGAAAATTTGGAAAGGTAAGATAAATCTAAGAAGACACTGCGTTACATTTAAAAATATATCTTTAATTTATAACTTGAATTTATTTTACACATATCGTATTATATTGATATATTTTCTTTTGGAAAACAGTATTTTCAACGAAATACTTCATGCGGAACGATTCAAAGAGGACGAAATATCAGTAATTTTAAAGGCATTTCCACAAAATCCTGCCGCGGCTCAGGTTGCATCTCGATTCGTTCGAGCAAATTGGCAGGAAATTGCGCAGAGGTACTTTGGATTCTTTTGTGGAGAAATTCCGTGTAAAAGATAGAACGTGGTAACGAAATCACTTTTCTGATCTAGGTTTTCAGGATCTTATACGATTCTAAAATATTTCGTGCTATCTATGATTAATGGGTTAACTACCGAACAGGATTTGGAGGACGTAAGAAATTTTTAATATTTTCAATATATATATATATATATATATATATATATATATATATCTTTTATATAGTGTTATGTACTTTGAGACGTTATTTTTAAGAAACACAAAACTTTCTATACAAAAATATTAGTTCATATTTATTTATTAAATTATAGATAGATTGCGAAAATATTTTTTATGTTACATATAAGAATTTGGCACAATAATTATATAAATTATATAAATGTTGTATATTCGGTTACAGATACTCAAAAATTAAAAAATCTATAAAAATTGTTTGATTATTTAACATAATTAATGGCAAAATCAATTAAATAACGATATTTTATTTTATTTCTTCAAGCAAGTAATTTTTTAAAGATGTAGAGCTTCTAATATATCACTAATAAGATCATTATAAATAATATTCTTTCACAAATAAATATATTTATTCTATAATTTAAACCTTAAAATTCGATTATTTGCTATTATACGCTATTAAAATTGAGAAAAATTTAAACTTCTATAATTTTAATCGATTTAATAATTGTCAATGAATAAAAAACTATTAGAAGCGCGGAACCTTACCTTTCAAAATATTTTTTCATTTATCCCGATACCACTTCCGGTTCCCGAGATATCATCGCGTAAAGAAAAGTGTAATTTTTGATCGTTTCCTATCTCTATCCTTGTCGAACACTTGGATCTCTTATGTAATTTATCTTAAAACTTCTATTAAAATCAGAAAAAATTCAAATCGTTAGAACTTCGAAGATAATGATTTTCGATCGATGGATGAAAGATCATTAGAAGCTCGGAACTTTGCCCTTTAAAATGCTTTTTCATTTATTTTAATATCACTTCCGGTTCCCGAGATATCATCGCGTAAAGAAAAGTATAATTTTTGATCGTTTCCTATCTTTATCCTTGTCGAACACTTGGATCTCTTATGTAATTTACCTTAAAACCTCTATAAGTCCTATTAAAATTAGAAAAAATTCAAATCGTTAGAACTTCGAAGATAATGATTTTCGATCGATGGATGAAAGATCATTGGAAGCACGGAACCTTGCCCTTTAAAATGCTTTTTCATTTATTTTAATACGACTTCCGGTTCCCGAGATATCATCGCGTAAAGACAAATGTAATTTTTTATCGTTTCCTATCTTTATCCTTGTTGCTTATTCGGATCTCTTGCTCGCTTTATCTCGTTTAACTGACCATTCTCAAGGTTCAGACAAATGACAGACCCAATTCTTGGATTCGTTTCCAGGAAAAAATGTAGATCATTGGGTCATGGGCCCATAATCTCTGGATAGTTTTTAAATACTATGACACTTTGAATGCTTATATCTCGGTAATGGATTGTGATATCGAAATAAAACAAAAAGTGACTTTAACGATGCGGTTTTTTCTATCTTCTGAGTGGATTTTAATAACAGATTTTTTTCTCATAATTTTTGTATAGAAAGTTGAATGTTTCATTTGTGATTTTAAATAAATATAGTGATTTGTTGTAATGTAAGATATAGGGATTTAATTTTATATTTAATTAGTTGTATAAATTTTAGTTACATAAAGATTTATTTTGACTGCCAGAAACAATGCTTCAAAAATAATTCACAAATGTATTAACACTATGTATGAACGCATGTATATTACAACATATTTGTTATTATTTTAGCTTCAAATATTCAGAGAGAACCATTATGACAGTATGAAGGGAACGAGATACGCTGCTGCGCTTGTCGAAGCAAATGGAAATTTTGTAAGAATGTGGTTCAAGAATTCTTTACCTCAAATTGAAAATATATTAAAAGAAGAAATGCAAAAAAATTCCAGTTTAATTGCATGAATATTACTGCGCAAAATGCGAAAATAAATATTTCCAAGGATTTTATTTCGTAAAGCTCAAACAAATAGTTTTTGAAAGACTTATAGTCATGTTTATTGACCGTTGCAATGTAATTAGATTTTCTTCTAGATTTACATTTTTTAAAAATATTTTTTAAGTATTTTTTTTCAAAATTTTTTCTTTTCACTTATTAATGACAAAAACTTCTTATGTTTTTTTTTTTTTTATAAAAAGAATAGAATATATTAAAATTTGAAATCTGTTTTACTTAAAATAAATATGTTTGTTATTTAATGATAATAATTAAAATATTACATTGCATATACATAATGTTAAGCATGAAAGACGTTAAGATATCGAAGCTGTTTTTTACATCTATTATTATTTTTTTATTTCAAAATATAAATTATGAGAATGTATAAAGGAATATACTTAAAGAAAATTGTGAAAAAGATTGGTTGTTTTCATTCTTTTGCATAATAATATATATTATATAGTTAAATTTGAATGATACATGTTAAAAATTTTATTTAAATTAATATTACAATTAACGAAATATATTCCAATACATTTATCATTTATGAATAGTATATATACTACTATGAAAAAAAAAAAAATAATAGTAAATTTAAAATATTCGAATATGGAAATTACATGGAAATTGTATTTCCTTTCCAATCATTAAATGTTTTACTATTTTTCAATACTCGATTTCTTAAAATAAATTTCTTAAAATAAATACAATAATCCTTTTTAATAATAATTAATTATTTTATAAATAAACATCATAAATAAGAAGAAACAACAATAAATAAATATAAGTGATGTGAAATTTAGAGAATATTTTAGGAAATTTATAGAAAAAATTAGTTTTTAGAAAAGAATATTTTATTACATAATGTAAAGAAAAATTATTTAAATATATTCATAATATTTTTTAACATATTGTAATTTTTCAATCGCATAATGTATATACTTTCAAATATCTATTTGAAATTCTACTTATTTAAAGAAAATTTATAAAAGTTTCATATTTGCAATTATTTCTTTTTTTAACAAAAATAATTATCTTATGAATAGCAATGAAAAAATCTCAAAATATTAAAGACATTTCAAAATAATTTTCATATAGTTTTTAAAATCATTACAATTATGATAATATTATTAACAAAATATTTATTGAAACATAATATTCCATTAAAAATGAAACTATTAATCTTGAAAATTAAATTCAATTTATCTACTATATTTCATTATAACATTTTATTTTTAAAAATCTGTTTTCAAAACAAATTGATACAAAACAAATTTTCCTTTCTTCGTTTCATTGAATTTGTTATAAATATAAAAATCGTAAGAGGATCAACTTACCATCAAGATATTACATAATAAATGTAATCTTTTTCTTATTATCAAGGAACGAGTAGGTTTTTAAAAAAAAAAGATTTTTTTCTACGACAACAAGTTTTATTCTTCGAATGCTTTTATCAAGCATGATTACAAAACCAAGCAACAAGAATTCTCGTTCTTACATCGTGTAGTCTTAGAACGACGGTCGTCAATAATTTATAGGTACATATTTAACAAACGATATACATAGTAGTTGTATCTAACGATAGTAGTCCAATACTCGGATAATTTTCATCCTTTATTTATTTATTTTCTGCTTGTTATTTTTCTTCCATTTTTTTTTTTTTTTTTTTTTTTTTTAAATAGCACTATTGCTATACAGTACATTTTTCTTTACTATTAATTATCGTTATAATGTAACCATATCTTTTACTCATCTTAGCCTAAGTCGCTAATATTTCTCAATTTATGGAATTTTTTTTTTTTCTTTTTCTTTTTCAAGCTACCTCTTCGTTAAACGTTAAAACTGTCTGTGTCCAAGTGTGTCTCTGGTCAAAGATCGGGACGCGGGTGTCGATTGAAATGATCATTCAAACTTATAACTGTGATACAAGATAAGATAAATTCGATTAGATAATTTCTGGTTCACGACAAATTATTATTTTCATGTTGATCCATCCACATTGATCATTCTTCTTGAAACGATTTTACGAATTTCTTTTGTCGCTTCCAGAATCGCAAATGATTCCAAATTTGTGTCTCGACTTTTTTTTTCTTTTTCTTTCGAGCGAAATGAGAGAATCGAAAAGAGCAGATTTCACGACGACTGATCGATTCGAATGTTCTTTATTGTCATTATGAGATTTTATGCTCGTCTACTTGGCACTGTAACGTACGAATACACAGTGAAAATGAGGAATTAATCGATGTAATCCACGTTTCAATCCATTTTATGGTATCAGATATGGAAATTCGAATCTTTTTAAGATAAAATGCGATGTCTTATTATTATTATTATGTTGAAAAATGTGTATACGTACGCGGTTTAAAATTCAATTTATCCGCTCTTTCTTAACTTTAATAATGATATTAATAATAATAATAATTTTTTCCCCCGTTTATTTAACAATGGTTACGATACTTTTAATGAGTTTCGATTGGTTTATTTAATTCCATGGCATTTTTTTTTTTTTTAATTAGAAGCTTTCAAGCCTTCTAGAAAAACGTTTCTTTAACATTTTGTCTAATCAACGCTTGTTTTATTCATCGTCGAATCTTCTTACTTTTTATAATAACTAAAATTTTATAATAAAAAAAGTTGTTAAAAAATCTTAATATTTTAAATAAGCATTACAGATTAATATTAGTGTATCTCCAATCTTATTCATCGATATTCGCATTTATTATTTTTATTAGTGTAAAATTTATTAATTTAGTATTTAATAAATTTTCTTTCTCAATTGGATCGAGATCCAAGAAATTTTCCATCCAGAAAAATTTATCTCCCTTGAAAATATCAATCATGGAGATTACACCATCGCATTGTCTCGAGAATACTCGAGGAAAACGAATTCGAATGAAAAACAATTTTCGAATTTCGTTGAACGAAATTATATAAAATGTGGAAAAGTTTCGACATTATAAAATCTTCTCGTAACACCCGCATAACGATCGTTTTTTCGAAGTATATGCAGTTTTATTTAAATATCGATCGAGTTACGGGGGCAAACAAGCAAGCCCGTATTTCCATCCTTTCGAGCACTCCCTTTAAATCCTGTATAAATTGTGCTTCGAGGAACGATTTGAATCTGCGTCGATTTTTTTTCTCGTCGGCGACACGCCACGTTATTAATTCTTTTTTTCCTCTTTTTTTTTTTTTTTGACGCTGGAAAAAACCTTTTATAAGTATAAGTTTCCAGGCGAAGGCCACGATAACCAATGATCTCACTTAGCGAATTATCGTCTGCAGCATTGCGATTTTATTCTAGGATTATATAGTTAAACGAGACCCGTTAACGTTTACATGTATATATATATATATATATATATATATATATATATATATATATATATATATTTTTGTTGCGTGAATGAAAATATACGACACGTGAAATAATATCATAATTAATCGTCGAATCAACTTAAATACATTAAATTATATCGCGAGGAATAATTATTATAGGCAGACCGCAGATTTTTATACCGATACATATTTTTCCTATTGCATACGTTTCATTTCATACTTGGAGTATAATTGAATAAATTTATAAAATCATATTTTAAATAAAATTTTTTTGGTTACGATTTAATATCGAAAATTTTGAATAATTTTTTTGGATGAATAATAATAGTAATTTAGCAATGATGAGAAAATTTTGAAAATATAATAATAAGATATAATAAAGATAATAAAGATAATATAAATAATATAATAAAAATAATAAAAATATAATATAATAATAAGATATATTTTGTACATATCAGAATTTGAATATCAGAATATCTTATTTCAATTGCATAAAAATCCGCGGTCTAATTATTAGATAAATTTTCAGACAAATCCAATGAACCATAATGTGTACAATGATTAAAGTGGATTTTTCTTCTTGAATTATTTGTGTATAAAAAATATCACAGTCGAATCTCAATAAAATTATAATTTTCTTCATTTCTTTTTCACTCCACTATGAAATCTAAATTTTTTCCATAACTTGAATTATTTGCTACATATATTTTCATTTATCTCTGTAATAATATAATCATAATTAAATTTTCAATTATTGTATTAAATTTTCGTTTTTTTTTATTCGAAAATGAGCCACGAATTCACAGAAATTCGAAAATTCTAATTGTATCTTTGAGATTCGAATTAAGATTCGACTGTATATTCGTAATATTAATTTAAAATTTTATACACGCAAACGCAGAAATTTATATTAATATATAAAAAAACAGACGACGAATTAAAATCTCGATAACGAAAATTAGACAAAAAATGATACGTTGTACGTTTATTATATTTATTTTACGAAACAACTTCGAACGAAATTATCTCGACCAGTTCGTTGTCATTGATAAACGAAATGACATTCACTTCATGAATCTCATCTATCGTCGCGTTACAACGATTTTTTTTTTTTTAAACAATTTCATGGGATTCATCTGTGCAACACGTGATCCCAGTTTTTTTCAATAGTAAAAAAACTTCAATCGCTTAATAATCTTTGGCTTACGTTACGTTTAGCTATGTACACGTTATTTACACCTTAAAATTACAGGTATATATATATATATATATATATTTATTTATTTATTTATTTCCTCTATCTCGCTATTTTATTACTAGATACCGCGCACTTATTCTCCCATTCAAGAACGTTTAGTTTTTCCCTTCGATTTTGGACAATTATTATTTTGATCGCCTCGTTTCACGTTTCAATGATAATCAGACCGGGGATTTTTATGCAAAATCAAATCATTCTTGTAAACGTAATCAAAAAATGCTCAACGAATATTTTTATATCCTCAAATAACCTCTTATCGTATTTTATGTTTTCTTTTTTTTTTGATACAGATCTTTATAGGTTCGAAAATTGTGCATAAATATCCGCGGTCTAACGATAACTAAACAGCTACGATTTAACAACTGTTAAAATATCGGTGTAACAATAGCCGACTATCGATGGAATAAATTTACTATTGTCGAGGTGAGACGTTTAATATCGATGGGTTGGGGGAACGAGACGTACATATCGAATACAGCTGCTTCGACACACTAATGCGTTTAATAATAACGGTGTAAATAAATAACCGACTCTATCGTAGAAAATTGTGTGCGTTCTTCCCTATTCGTTTTTAGTGCAAAAGTAAAATTTCTTACTTAGTCTCGTTCGTTCCTCTCTAAAGGAGGCTCTCTAATCGTGTGTGGCTTAAGGGGCATTGCAGCGACATCTGGGATCGACTATGCGAACATCCCACTCGTTCTAACGTACGTTCGGCGTTCACTGGACGATTTTTCAATCAGGTAGCAAATACGTTTAACTTTGTCTTTCCGACAAGCTACGAGCTCGGTTCTTCGGATCAATCAGCAACGGTAATTACATCTTAATCATCGATTTTTAATTTTGGTCAAAAGTTGAATTTGAAATTTCAATCGATCGAATTTTTTTTTCACTCGATAATATTCGAGTTTTAATTTAGTTAGTTAAGAGAATCAGTTACCGATTGAGTGGGAACCTGTGGAGCTTATCGACGATTCAAAAAAACGTCTTTCACGCTAACAACGCTTTCTAATGGCAGTATTTACGGAACCCAATACTTCTCACCCTACGAATTTATTTACAATCCAACGTGACGTAAGGCATCGTACCTTGGATGCGTTTAAAATTATCATTCCCAGCTATGAATTACGATCTAATTACGATAAGAGACATCGGAGAATTGGAGATTCATCGTGGTCGATTCGGTCAGATTTTTTTTCATCATTTTTTTTTTTTTTTTCGTCTCGAAAGAAATTAAAATTCGTAATTGATTCGACGCGATCATCGTCGTGCTTGTTAATTTTTGCCGAGGGATCCCAGATTCTCCGACATTGAGTTTTATATTTCTCGCGAATATCAGTCCGCTCGCACGAGGCGTAACTAACAATCGTTTTAACCGCGATAGTACATGTTTATAAATAGCGCGTGATTATATTAAAATAAAAAGGAAAAAAGAAGAAGAAGAAGAAAAAAGAAAAGAAAGAAACGAAGGAATAATGAAAGGAAAAAAGAAAGGAAAGAAGGAAAAAACGGGAGAAAAGAATATAAGACAACTCACAGTGACATCAACCACGTACTACAGCATTGAACAACAACGTCAACGGTTGTTCAATCAGCTACTATCTATCAGCTTTAGAATTCGTATGCTTTACTTGTTCTTACAGAACTATCGGTTATTATTATCGGTAATGTTTCGCGGGTTTCGACTCTTGTTACAAAATACAATATTTTTACAGAGGCGAAGTGTAACACGAGTGTGCAACGAAATGTCCCTCGAGATCATCGAATTTGTCAATATAAATTGTTAATTGTTATAAGAGATAGATATTTAATGTGACCATTTCGATTATTTTCATTATTAATAGATCGAAAAATTTTCTTTGTCATTGATTATTTCGAAACATTTTCAGGATTATATATATTTTATAATTTTTTCATTTTATTATTTTATATATATTATCCGATATATTGATCTAAATATATATGATATATGATATATTATATATATTATCCAATATGTTGATCCAAAAAATTGGAATAGAAAAAAAAATAATAAATAATAGCAACGATAATTATAGCTATTAAACAAAATTTATCTAATTTACGAAAAAAAAAAATTATTAATATTTGTTTCTTGAGCTCTATGATCTCATTTAATTTTTAGAATTATTTTATTAAATCAAATTAAAAAATTAATATATTTATAAAGTATACTTTATCGAAAAAAATTTTATGAATTTTTTTTATAATTAATGTTATCATCTTTTTCTAAATAAATTTTCAAATTCAATATTTTTATATATAATCATATTGAAGTTTAATAAATATTGTTTCGACCATAAAAAATTATAAACTTGAAAAAAATTGAATTAATTTCGAATTGATTTCGAAATTTAAAATCAAAATTTATTTCAAAAGAAACTCAAAAAAAAAAAAAATTTTAATTGATCTATTAATAACGAAAAATTGTATCGTATTAAATAATCCATTTTGTAAATTATATATATATTAGTTATACAGAAAAAATTATATTAATTATATTGAAAATGAAATTTGATATTCAAAGATATTTTTCTTTATATTTTTTTATTCATTTTATATTAAATTATGTAAATATAGCACTATACTATTCTATGAGATATCAAAATAAGCATGTTTAATAAAAATATTTTTTGTTTCATTATTATTGCATGCTTTTTGCATTGATATCTATAAATATATCATATTTTTTATAAATATTCTTTTGCAACTTAAAATAGTTAACATTTTTTTTTTATTTGTTTCCACAAGAATCTTAAAAGAAAAGATTTTTCTATTTTTAATTATACATTATTTGTGCAAAAATAAGTAGTAATAATTTACTGAATATATTCTTCTCAATTCTCATTCTCAAAAAAAAAAAAAATGTTTTTATGATTCGTTTGTATTAAAATTGCTTAAAATTGATTTTAAGAAATTAAAAATTTAATATTAATATATTGAATTTTAAATTAAAAATTATTATTATATTGTACATACATAGAATGATCCAAAAATTGACAAAATTTAGATTCCTGAATTAATTTCGAGCAACTTTTCGAAATTAAATCCAAGAATCATCAATTCAACTTTTGAAATACTCTATATATATATATGTACATTACGAAATAATTTTCTAATTTTTTATCCTAAATTGCATTGTTTTCTACATATTCGTAAAAAAAAAATGCTTTTCAAATTATTTAAAAATTAAACATATTTTTCTTAAATTAAAGATCAATTGTTTGAAAAAAAATTATATGCATATTATCTTTTCACAAACATCTCAACGATAAAACGTTACGAACAGTAATCCCAAGCGACATTTGGATGCACATACATTCAAATCATTGCTCTTCCCTTCTCCTCCTGCTCCTCCTTCTTATAGATACATTCGTACAA
Source organism: Apis mellifera (assembly GCF_003254395.2). Classification (NCBI taxonomy): domain Eukaryota; kingdom Metazoa; phylum Arthropoda; class Insecta; order Hymenoptera; family Apidae; genus Apis; species Apis mellifera. Next base: position 7,780,623 of record NC_037644.1, on the reverse strand, counting down.
ATGGGGTACGTTTTCCTAAATGTTTTAAAACTATAATCGATTATACGATAAGTTACACGCTAAGTTCGTGTCGTACAACGAGCTACCTACGATCGTGATACCTAGAATAATTTCTCTTAATATGTCGGGTAAACAGGATATATAAAACACGCGGCCGCACGACAGTTTACTCGTCGAAAGTTTTAACTCCTAGTCCGGGACCAATCACTTCGATCCTCTTCCCGTCTCTCTTTCTCTTCCCTTCCCTCACGTATTCCCGATTCTCTCAAACATTCTCCCGGTTTAGTTTAAACCGCCAAGGGTTTAGCTAAGTTATTATTACAGTTAATTAGCTTGTTGGTTTTAATTTAATCCGATTTTTAAGTAGTGGCAGCTTCATTTTACGATTTACTTGAGCATACTATGTAGATATACGTTTTGTTTCAATAATTGTTCGCGATGTATCGACGCGTCGATGGTTTACTTCACAATTGCGACACTTGAACGAAGCTAGGAATGGATCCAAGGTCTTGAAACGGCCGACAGGTGTCGCAGCAGCTCGTTCGTTTGCTTAGTTGTCGGTGATGCACACTCGAACTTAGGAAAATTTCGAGGAATATTTTTTCTTTTCTTTTTTTTTTCTTTTTTGAAAATAATTCTTTCGTATTTTATGTTATAGATTGAATTTAAGTACGATAGAATATCGATTATTCGAATTAATTGGGGAGTCATGATAATTGAATAATTTTTTAGATATGGATGTTTATTAAGATGTATAAAGAAATAAATAGTAATAAAGAATAAAGAAATTAATATTGTATTAAATAATGTATCATGTTATTTAATTTGATGGTCCTGATTTTAATGAAATTTTTTTATGCATATATAAATAATATATATAAATAATATAATAATTTTATATGCATATATAAAAATAAATAGTAGAATAAAGAATAAAAAAATTAATATTGTCGCAGAATAGAATATAAACATTAAATAATGTATCATGTTATTTAATTTGATGGTTCTGATTTTAATGAAATTTTTTTATGCATATAAATAACAATTTTTCTTTTTAATAAAAAATTGAAAAAGAGTCAATCACTAAATTTTCTTTTCAAATGTAATCTTTCCTAGGAATTCATTTTATAATTATATATAATAGGAAAACCGAGTATACCTTATTATTTTAATTTTTTAAATATAATTGAATAATGACGTGAGATAAGCAAAATTTTTTATATAAAAAACGCTCTTTCATCCTGTTGTAAAAAAACTTCTCAGGCAACATTGAATTCAAAACAAACGAAAGAATGGAAAAATTTTAACAATTATATTTATATTATATTTATACAAATTTTCATTAAAACTCAGAATTTTCTTATACGATCAATTTCGTTTAGAAACACATGCATATCTCGTGTTCGAATAATCAATCATCATTTGAATAACCTAAATTCAAGTAATCGACGTTCTATTGTATTGCTCGTTTGTCAATTTCATGTCCAAACGAGAATGCAAAGATTTTCGTACTACTACTACTGCTACTTTCCTCGAACCTTCATTCGTCGTTCCCATTTCTTTTCATTGAAACATTTATGTGCATTTCGTGTATTTAACATAATCGCTTCGTGGGAATGGAGCCCTTTTACCGTAATTTCGTTTATTGGACAACGATGGAAAGTTGAATGTTTCTAGAAGACTAGGATGGGATTCCGGGATTGATAGCGACAATTACATCCGGATGTTGGTCCTTAGTCTTTCTCTACGGCGCAGGGCTCGGGCATGGACTATTGTGGCGGACAGTTTACCACCGCCGTGGTTCCGAATTCGTTGAATTTTTTATCAATTGGTACCCGGTCGTCGTAGAGGGTCGGTGCCTGTAGGATGATCCCAGCTGTGCCTACCAGCACCGCCAACGTGAAGATCCAGAGGAACAGCCTGTCTAAGACCATCGCCACGTATTTCCAGTCTTCTTTCACCTTGTTTTTTTGCAAATTGTGCGTAATTAGATTCTACAGATATAAATCCTGCTATCATACGAACGAATATATTTTTTTTATCGAGAAATTAACGATTTAGATAAAAATAGATATTTCTATTTGTAGATGGGGTATGTAGATGCATACATTTGATCGTGCAAGAAGAAAAATTAGGGATTTTTGAAATAATGAAATTTAAAAATTTTCCAATTCTTTCTCTAAAGTAAAGAGTATTAATGTAATTTGTTCGTTTACGAAAAATTATATGATGTTATTTTTATTTAGATACAATTGAATTTTTTAGACTTTTGATTCATTTCGATCAATATAATATTATGTAAAATAATAAAAAAATAAGAAGATAAAATATAGAAATTTGATTCTTAAGACAAAAAAATTACTGAATCTAATTGTAAGTTACACTATCTCGTATTATTACTTGAATTTCTACTTATTCGATATTTTTTTCATTTGGGAAAACTAAAAAAATTCACAGGTTTTTTTAAGGTTTTCAATACATCCTCGAACTTCGAGCAAATTGAAACTCGAACGAAAAATTGGAGAAAACTCGGAAACCGCGAAACTAGAACAAAAAATTTAAAACTCGAATAAAAGAGTTTAATGACAATGTAATGGAACGTTTTTAGAAAAATGTAAAAAAATAGGAAAAACAAATAACATTGCTAGATATCTTTTCAAAGAAGAATCAATATACATAATATTAATTAATCATAATCATTTCTTAAACTGCAGATAAAATCTATTAATCAATCTTTATACATAAGTAAAAATATTTATTTGCTGAACTTATCTTATTAATATGATTTTTCAAAATTAAGCTCTTAAAAATATAATATAATATGTATATTTAATTTAATAATTTTTACATTATTTCATACTTTAATTCGAAATTCGAGAATCTATTTATGTTCATCTTTTCATATTTTCAGATTCCTTACATCAAAAAAAAAAAAAAAACAGGATATCCTCATATTTCTACTTTCTCCTCCAATATTCTTTCAGAATATTTTTTTCTTTTTTCTTGAATAATTACTGCAATTCAAGTTTCGTTTAACCGAAACCTCTCAAATTCTTCCACTTATCTTTATCTTCAATATTTGATTTGATTAGTAAAATAAATTTTTTAAGGACGCTCGATTAAAATTACCTTTGTCGAGTCTTCGAGCATTTTCGTGTGTTCTGCGATGAAGCGCACACAGATGCAGGATTTGTGAATTTCGGGAGGGCAGCGCGAATGCGAGAAAGCAGGAGGGCTTCGGAGGACAGGACTTTTAACCTCCTCGATCCCTGCCTCGCCGGAAACAGATAGGTCTTCGCATTCCGTGTGAAGAGGAAGCGGTGGTAATGGCGGCCCGTGGATTAAGCAACTTCCGCCGAACCTTGCGCCATCAGCGAGACTAAATTGCAAACAAGATAATGGTGGGTGATTATAATAATAGTTTTAGGACAGGTATTTTTTTTTTTTAATGAGTGAACAAATTGCACGTCTTCCTTTTATACATTAAAATTTACATTGCTGTTTGTATCGCATTTATTGATGTTTTTATTGATTAAATTTGTCTTAATATAAATGATAATTTTCTGCCTTTTGTTTAATTGTAATAATTTTTACAATACAGAGAATTTATTATTCATTGTCAAATCAATGAAACAATTTTTGTAACGTTATTTAATATATCTTATTCTTTTACAATTATTATATTATTTTTAAAATACAGAATTATAATCACGAGGAAACACGAGTGTTCTGAAAATGTATCTGTAAATTCTTTCATTTCAAGTGTTTACTAATTAATTCGGGATATTGAGGTTTCCACTTATATTCCAATTATATGTAATCATAAATTAAATTAAATTATAATTAATGAGGAAGTAAAAATAGATTAAGATGATAAAAAATAATTTTTTCAAAAAATTCTGATTTAATATTTAAGAGGCTAAGGATATTTGTATATATTTTTATTTTTCAATAAGTATCATCAATATCAAATTTTAATTAATCAATTTTAATAAACATTAATTAATTTTAATAATCATAGTAATTAGAAGTTTAATATATTTGGATTTTATCTGAATATTTAATTAATTAATATATAAATATGGATTTTTTATAATTTTAACAATCATAATATATATATGAAAGTACTATTAATTAAAATATGATAAGAAATTTATTATACTTGGATTTAATTGATACAATTGATGATCAAATATTTTTTGTAGCCATTTTATATATATATTTTATTATTGTATTGATGGATTTATTGATAGATTTGCTATGTAGTCCAAATATAAAAAAAGTATTTGACTTTAAGGATATTTTAATATAAAGGAGAAATCCCATTGTATCTATAAAAGTTGCTGGTAGTATAATTTTGGAGGATAACACAAGTTTCGTTCCACGTCATGATTCATTAGATTTTCAGTCTGTATGTACTTGATTATATTCATTACAAACTCAATTTATGCCTTATGCAAGTTACAGAAGTTTCTTTATAGTACTCCAACTTTATGGTACTGTTTGAACTGGACTTTGATCGTGTAATCTTGTTAGTTAAACCTCATAATACTATATCTCTTTAATACAATTGATCATCCTGCCAATTAGTTGGTTAATTATCTTTTAAAAGTGATTTACATTGAGAGAATGTAATCAATAATGTATGATTATTATTGAAAAACTTTTATCAGTAGATCAGAGATTAGTTTAAACAATATTGAAACAGAATAAAAATTGGAAATAAAAAAAATAGAATAAAAGATATATGTAGAAAATATATACGTGTGTTGCAATTTATTTCATAAAATAGAAAAAAAAATTTGAAAAATTCACAATATCAACGAATACAAAAAAAAACAAAGCAATTATATTGTTGACAATACGATGAAATTTCAAATTAATTTTGGAAAATAAAAATCATTGATGAATAAAAAAATCATTCACAAATTGCAATATTACAAATTATATAATTATATTATAAAATTTAATATTAATTTGTAAACTAATAATTAATGCTATCAAAGTATTAATATATATTAAAATTATATTTAAACAGAAAATTATTAATTTATTATTATTAGAAGTAATTATTTTGTTAATAATATATAATGCCTTTTTACAAATATTCATAATAATTTATTACTATAATTTTATAATTATTTATTTATATAGCATTAAAATTGAATATGATACAGAGAAATATATATATATATATATATATATATATATATATATTTATTTATATATATATATGATATATATATATATATATATATATCACTGCTTGATATTGATAGAATGTAATTTAAAAAATTTAAAAAATTTTAAATGTACTTTTATTGAATATAAGATTTATATTATGTTTCTATTTTTATATAAATTTATTGATAATAAAATAATAATTCAATAATTAATAATAATTATTAATTATATTTAATATTTTCAAAAATATAAATTTTAAAAAATCTTTTTTTTAAATCAACGAATATAAAGATATAATATTTGAAATATTGTATGATTTTATTACGGAAAAATTACATATCATTACATACATTTAAATCAATTTTTTCATATCGTTAAAACTATTTGTTATATAAAACAATGTTTCAAAAAAATTGTATGACTTCAAGAGGAAAATAATTTAATATAATGAAATTTTTTGTTAATAAATGTACAGACAATATTTGAAGATTAATTTTTTAATTTTTTCGTTTCCTATAAAAATTATATGATTTCAAAAGGAAAATAATTTGTATGATTTCAAGAGAAAAATAATTTGAAATTTTTTTGTGGACAAATACACGCACAGTGTTTGAAGATCAATTTTATATTTTTCAATATTATTGTATTTTTTTTACATGCATCATCTATTTCCTATAAAAATATATCCAGCTAATTATTCATTAAAAGACATGAATATAATAAAATAAAATAGAACTCTATTTATTGGAATATAAAACTTACATCAATATCTGAGTAAATGAACTTTAATCGAACTCTTATCTGAATAGTCTCTTCGATTATATGAATATTTAAAAGAAAATAAAAACATAATACAATTGATGAGCTAAAATATTTGAAAAATGAGCTTAAACTTTACTTATTTGAACGAAAAATCATAAATTTTGCAGATGAAATTAATAATTTTCTGACATATGAAATATTTTCTGACCTATTTACATGAACTACTTATCTTCTAATTGATTCATATAAATAAAGTTCTACTGTATTACATTGTACTTATTATAATGGCAATAAACGATCCTTCAATATTTTCAAAAGTACGTTCTTCAATATGAATACTAAATTACTTCTGATTATTTCCTAATAATTTGTCTCATATAACTTTTAATATCAACTCTTTCAAGTATTTTCTACAGTCATATTATGTATCATATAACAAATTATTTCTTTTTAAACCATACAAATTTGAAACGTTTTTAAGACGTTTTTTTTTTTTTTAATAATAAATAGTTTAGAAAATATTTGAATAGATCTATTCAAATGATTCATCATTTTCAAATATTCATATATATATTTGAAAATACAATACATAAAGAATAAAACTTATATAATAATGAGAATACGATTGATACCTGGAAGGTGAAAGATCTTCTTTTGATGCGGCACGACTGTGAAATCGTTTTGGCGTTAGATGTTCTTCGCTATCCTCTTGAGTAGATGGATGATAAGGATAATAACAGGTTTTTTCCTTTCCTCTGACTGTTCTCATTAATACTCTTCCAGAACTATATCTGTGAATATAAATTGACCAAATTTAATTCTTTTTTTTTTTTTTTTTGATAAAAATTTCTCAAATAATAGGAACAGTTTTACAAATTATATAAATTTAAGTCTTTTTATCCTCGATATTAATAGAACTCAGAGTAACTTTTACAAAGATTGAAGAATTGTTATAATTTTCTTGGTATTTTTTTTTCAATTTAATTTAATCATTTGAGATATTTTATTATTTTGCAAAATTATTTCCAAATATGTAATGTTTGACACATGATTTTAAGAAGAAATTTTTGGTGAATGATTATATTTTTATTATATGAATAATTTGGTCGTATAAACCAATTATTTTCCAATATGTTCAAATAAACAGAATTCTATTTTTAATGTACTGCTATAATATATCAAACCAAAAATGTAATTTCTATTTAAGATCTTTTAAGATATTATTATAACATATCATAAACTATAATTAATCCAATGTTTATGATAACAATTTATTCTTTTTTTTTACTTCAACTGCTAAAATAGACTAAAATTATAAATATTCACCTATTTGTTTCGAATTTATATTGAGGCCTTCGCATGACCAACAAGCGAGGAAGAATATGGATGAAAACCCTCTTCACCCAAGGTGCCATTTTGTGAGTTTGTGGCGATCGGAAGTGGACATTAAGTACAACCACTGTCACGCATATACTGTAAAAAAATGAACAGAAAAAGAAATAGAAGATTTAATTTAAGTATTTTTTAACCGTATAATGTTGTAAAAATAAAATTATTATTTCTTTGCTTAAAAAAACAAAGTCAGAAATGTTCAAAATAATTATCGTTCATTTAATTATCCTTATTTTATTTCGAATGCTTTGATTACGAAAATGTGTACGTGTTAACAAGCGTTTCGACCTTTTCATTAAAATTTTAATAAGCGCGCAGCCAAGTAATTGGAATTTTTGACTGGTGACTTGATGAACACTATTTCATATTTAACTATTTTATAAATAACGATGCAGTGTTTCAGGGAAGTTTTGCAATATTTATTCACTTTAGAATTAATGGAGAAAGATTTTTTGATTCAATATCGTTTCGTTGTAGAAATAATTGATATTTTCATAATGTATTTTGTTTCAATCAAACGATACATTTATTCATTTCATTTTTTTAAAAATAGAATTTTCAATGATCTTCCTTTGATATTTGAAGAAATTCTTTTAATAATTTTAGCATAAAAAAAATAAATATCTTTTAATGCATCAAAAATGAAGAATTATTTATATATTTTTAACTTTTATGATTTGAAATTTCTTTTATATTTTTCGATAAAAAAGTGAATAATTTAAATTTTTAATTTCGCTTACGAGAATGCTCCGATCTTTCTTTCTTCTCGCATTGTAAAACTCGAATTTCCCTCGATCTTTCTTTCTCTTTATCGGGAAAACGAGAGAAAATCTTTGGAATAAAGCAAATTGCCATAACATATAACTAAGGATGGTTGCGGCGGAGCGACAGAATGTAAATCTCACGAGGCCATTCATAATGGAGATCCATTCAGGGATGGCTGGGCTTAGCAGCAGATACTGAGGGACAAACTACGATTTAAATCGAACCAGCATCCTTTGAGTTCCTTGCCTTGGAACCATTTATCGGCGCCGAATACTCGCCTTCTCTACGTTTATCTTCCAACACCCGCCTTCTTTCTACCGCCCTTCTCTGCTTTCCTCTTTGTCTTCCTTTTCGAAATTGTATTAGCCGACTGGAAGCGAATTTAATAAACCTCCAATGTTTCCCTCCACACGCGATAAATTCATGTAATAAAAATTATAATGATAAATAACTTCTTTTTTTTTAAGAAAAGAAGGCCAATCGACTGTGTATATAGTCATTTTGTGTGACTCGTAGAGGAAATTTTTATTATTAATATTGCCTGAAATTTATATGGAACGCGGATTATTGAAGTAACTTGTAAAAAAGTGAGATTTTCGTGAGGACAAATGAAATTAATTAAAACTTTTTCTAATTAGATTTTGCATTCTCGAGATTCTGTTTATTGTTTATCTTGCGAATTGAACCATGATAATGATTCTATAAAACGTACGTACTGTACGTATAAAAAATTGAAAAAAAGGGAAGAATTAAAATTATACGAAAAAAATATCATTCCTACTTTTTCATATAGAATTTGTCTGCTCTGTAATTATTTTGTAAATTGTATTTTGTCATTTGATATTAAAATTTTTAATATCTAATATTTTTTGAATTATTAAAAAATCGAAAGCTCGATGATGAAATGTATAAATGTATAATTATATGTATAATTATACGAAAAAAATATCATTCCTACTTTTTCATATAGAATTTGTCTGCTCTGTAATTATTTTGTAAATTGTATTTTGTCATTTGATACTAAAATTTTTAATATCTAATATTTTTTGAATTATTAAAAAATCGAAAGCTCGACGATGAAATGTATAAATGAATAATTTTAATAGAATGATAATTGGTACATTTTTCATTCTCAGTTTTTACGATCTATTCGTGAAAAATCATAATGCTCTATGTTAAATGAAATAAATCAAGTTACTTATTTTCAATTTACATTTTATTACGAACAGAAACAAAAATAGTTTCTCTCAAAAACTGATCAATCCCCTTTAATTTTATCACCTCGATAAATATTTTTAGCTTGGACCACTCACAAAAAAACCTGGAGAGATATTTCATTTTTACCTTCACTAATCTTCACGTCACCTTTATTCATTTCGGCTCCAGTATCATTAAGACGAAATAATAATTCAGAGGAATAGGTCAGCTGTTTTAATACTTAAGAGAAGTACTCGACAAGAACATAGGGCGGTCGATCTTGGCTTTAATAGCGGCACAATGCCTCTGCCTTTCTTGGAAAAAGCAATAACGGTGTGGCTTAATGCACGAGGGAGCCGGCCATCCCCTTGAAATTCAACGAAGAAAAGGGGTCGGTTTCTTGGTTGGCCTCCGCCTTCGGTGGAGGCAAGTCTCTCGGTCGATGCTGCTACTGATTAATGTGTCACACCTACTGCATCTTCCCGCCCTTCGAATGTATTGAAAGGGTTAATATATCGTCGCGGATTTATTAGAGAGAGAGAGAGAAAAAATTAAAAATTGTTTGCTCGATGATGGAAAAACGCAGAAAATTATATATACTTTTGAAGTGTGACAAGGACTTTGAAATTTTTCTTTCATGATATAAAATTCGATTTTATCAATAATGTTCACAATAAATAATTGAATTAGAGAACGAATTAAAGATCTTTTGTAATATAGTAATTTTCTTGAATTTGTTCGATAATTTGAATTCGTTTGAATTCGAAATTTTTAAGAATGGTTTAAGATTAAAAAAAATTTTTTAATTATAAAAGACACTTTCGTGCATGATTTCAAAATTAAACTCGATATTATTCTTGTAGTAATATCGATCATTTGTTTACCAAAATTATTAAAATGTAAATTCCAATATTGTGATTTCGTTTTAAAATATTTTAATAAAAAAATAAATAAATATCATTATTAAACAACTATTTAATATATACATCATTTTCTTTTAATCGTTCATCGAACAAAAGAAGAACGGGAACACCAACGATTTATCGTTGAAAAACAAAAAACCTCTCTATCCAACGTATTACTTACATAATACTTAATTATTCATCAATACAATCACTCTGTTCTTCCTGGCTTCTTTATCTCCTCTCTCCCTAAGGTCTACACCCCCGTCTATTTCCTATCTTCTTTCATTCTCTCTCTCTCTCTCTCTCTCTCTCTCTCTCTCTCTCTCTCTCTTTCTACTCATTACCTCTTCCACACTTTTTGCAAAGCTTCGCCACTGAAGAGTTTCTTTCTTGATGACTGATGGGCAACGATGATGAAGCGACTTGGAAATTTGTAGGACACCCCGCCTCTTCCCCGTGACGTGGAAAATTCCCTGGGCAAGGAGGGTAAAAAGCATTGTGCGATCGAAAATGCTGAATCGAGTGTCCAGATCCATCGATCGCTTTATCACGGGTTACGCCCACCACCAACCAGACGATTTATGCATAACAAGCGGGCCTCGATTCTGCATTCATGCGTCGATTTCTTTGTCATAAATTCGATGTTTTTTTTTTTCCTGCTCGAATCACGTTGATGATAAATTTGCGAATTAAATCGATTTTTCGAATGATACTTCGTGTCTTTTTTTTTTTTTATAAATTTTTATAAATCGATTAGATAATTTTGACAGACGATTTTCTTAATTTTTGATTTTGGTTTTATATTTCGTAAAGAAGTTAAATGGATATTAATTTGGAATTTAAGAAATGGATTTGATTCGTACAATTAATTAAATTTAGTAATAAAATTAATTTGTTTAATTTTAATTTTTGATTACTTTTGATGGATTTTGTTTTTATAAATAAATTTAATAACGATATTATTTCGTTTAATTTTAGTGGCCTTAATTTTTGATCGTATTTCTGTATTTAATCAGTAAATGAAATGGATATTAATTTGATAAATATTAATTTGAATTGAATTTAAAAAATTGATTTAATAATAAAATGATTTTATTGAAATTTAATTGATCTTAATTTTTAATTTTATTTCCATATTTTTAGTTTAAATATAGTATTATATTTTATATTGGTAACATGATACATGTAAATATACATATCTCTTTCATTTATTTTAATACTATTTTGTTAAAACAATCATTGATAAATAATGTGTAATTTTACAATAATTTTGAATGAACGAATAAAATTATTTTTGGTAACTGATATATTTAAAGAATCGGTTTTCATAATTTATAATATAACGTCAGTTTCTTCCCTATAGGAATATTTCAATTTTTTTTAAGAGTTCTCAAGATTTAAAAAGGTTTCTTCTGTTTCAAAGAAATATAGAACGTGAAGCCAGTTCATTCAAAGAAAGGACTGTTAAGTTTCGAACGTATATGCCGCTGCTTTCTTTTTAAAAAAATAACTTTTAAATGTCTATTATATTCTACCAACTATTATTATTAAAATAAATATGCATATAAATATTTCTTACGTATTATTATTCGTTTAAAAAAATATCTTCGAATTAATTTTTCAGTTTGTAAGAAGAGATTATAACTGTATCACTGAATCGCATGCTACGAAAAAGAAAAAAAAATTATGAAACACTATTACAAGCATGCCAGCTAGCCATTGAAAATTTCATTTAGTATGTAATTACAAAGTGATTGAAAGAAGTTCGAAGGACAAATAAAAAAAGAGAGGGATCTAATATCGTTGATTTTAATGAAATTTTTAGAACATGTAGCAGGCTTCTTTCTCTTTTAAAATTACTTTTATATAATGGGAAATACTTGTAAGTTTTCGAGTTATTTAAGTACTTTCCAACTTCTCTACGTGACTTTAATATAAATTGTGCAAGATTACCAATACATCGTGCATCGTCCTATTTCAATTCTTGCGAAATAAAAGGTATTGATTAGATGCGAATCTATAAATGTTTGTTTGTGAATCTTTAAATATTCGAAATATCATTTTTTCCTATAAAACTTTTGAAATAAATATCACGAATGAACATTCATCGTTGTATAGTAACGAACAAATCTAATATAAATCTATACTTTAAACTTTTTTAAAATTGAACCAAGTAATTTGAATTTTTTTTAAATTATTAAAAAATTAGTTTATTGTACGATGTATAAAAATTGAATGATCCAATTGATCGATCGAAATCATGAAGAAAATAACAAAGATTTTTATGAAAGATATATTTTATGTCAAATTTCATTTTATCGAAAAATTTCTTAAATTTTTTTTCTAATAAATCTAAAGATTTTTGCTGCTTGTTTCTGACTAAAATCTACAAAATCCTGATCACAACATTTTTAAAAATTTTTTTCAAAATCACATAACATAAACTAAACCTTCGAACTTTTTCAAAAATCTTCAAATCGTTTTTAAATTTAATTTTAAAAAATCTATACTTTGGTTCGTTAATTATTTTTAATCTTCTAACGAATATATATCGAGGATTTATATGAATCTTCCTTATACTCCACAATTTTTCTCCATTGTCGAAATTTCATTTTGAAACTTGCTCGAGAAAAGCAATTCACGAGCGCCACACCAAGGCCAAACAGGGAACTTGTGGCGATAACAGGGATTGGCAGCCAGCAAATCCGCGAGATGTTTCTCGACAAAGTTTTAACGGTGTACGGATAAGCAGGCTGCACTTTTGTTTTCTTTTTCACATCCTCCTCCATCTTGGATAAGAAAATGGAGGGCGAGGAACGATTACAGCGCTTTTATCCGGATTGTTTCCCGATACTTGTTACAAAAGGGGGGGGGGGTAGCCCCCCTCTTGCTTTAAAATACAGTTTAATTAATGCGATCGATACAGAGAGGATGTAGGATTGCAAATGACATGTTAAGTGTGAATTAATTATCCTCGAAAGTAGGATAATTGCAGTGATTACAGTGGTGTTCTTGCCATTAACGGGATACCCGTTTGCTTCCGTATTTTGTCAATGGAGAAACGTTGGGAACGTTGGTTGTAAATTGAAGCACGTTTGAAATTGCTTTCTCACGTGTGAGCGAGCTGCATCTCCTTTTTTTGCCGAGCAATCGAGGAGGTTATACGTTTTATACAAGGTGTCCTATTTTGATTCTGACATTTTAATTTTCTAAAATATTATATTACAATGTTACAATGGCAGTGAAATATTTTTCGAGTGAAAGTTTGAAAAGAAATGTTACATTATGGTGTTTATTAATGGTTAAAAATTATTAAATAAGTATTGATAAATAATTCTAATAGTTTTAAAATTATAATAGTTCTAATAGTTTTAAAATATTATATTACAATGTTACAATGGCAATGAAATATTTTTCGAGTGAAAGTTTGAAAAGAAATGTTACATTATGGTGTTTATTAATGGTTAAAAATTATTAAATAAGTATTGATAAATAATTCTAATAGTTTTAAAATTTATTTTGAGGTAATTGTCACTTGTTCATTTCTTTTACAAACGAATTAACAATTTCTTTTAGTTTACTTTAATGTTATTCAATTTTTTCATCTGAAAAAGTTTTTTTTTGTTTTTTTGCTGCGAAGAAATCAAAATGTCAAAATTGTAACGCATTAAGAGACACATTTTATATATTTATTAACACATTTATTGCGGAGATTATTTCGATATTATCTATAACATTACTTTATATTAAAATTAATCGTGATTTAATATTAATTGATTTCATCCCAGGGATTGATTTACATTTTGTCGTACATTACACGTTTCAGTTATTGTTAATTAAAATTAATCATGATTGTATAAATGTGTAATAAGTAATTGCGTGTCAATTTTTGTCTCATTCGTGATATAATACGTGAATGGGAAATTTTATGTCAGTCATTGATGTTTGATCAACACACTTAATTAGGAAAATTAATTAACACATTTATTTTCTTATGAAGATTAACGATGACTTTCATCTTTAATCAATTGCTAATTTTAAGCATAAATTTATCAATCTATTAATGGTTAACATTAATTTATAAATTTGTTTTCTTAACAATTGTAGAAGGTTTAATTGAAAATTTTTGAGATAACTTTAAATATCTAATTCCTTTGACAAATATATGATAATTCTTAGGAACACAAAAATTAATATAAAAATTTCATCAAAATAGATTCTAAATCAATCCACAATTATTAGAAACAATCTGATTTAAAAGAAGATTTAAAGAATCTAAAATTTGATCAAATTTTTGAAAATCACACAATTGATACGAAGAAAGAAATCTAGCCAAAGATTGGCCTGGCATAGAGAATATGGAATTCAAAATGTAAAAATTTTTTTTGCTGCATCAATAAGAATAGAGAATTCATAGGGGAACATCTGATGCGTTCAGGTGAAGAGAAGGAAGTTTTCAACTACTTAATTTTATTTGATGTAACGGATTGGAAAGTACAAGAGTGTAAATCTTGAAAGTTCCTTCCACGAACTCGTATAAATTGATAACTGCCACTGTTGGAGAGTTTCTCCACTTCTTGTAGGGATGGTCTCTGTGCCAGACGACATCCTTTCAATTGAGAGTGATACTGGTTCAATAAAATCGAAAGCCTTGATATTTTTGCCCTTATTCTTTAATAATATTCAACAATGCAAAAAGATTGTTTGTAAGAGTGCTACAAATATAGATAAATCATAAATCAATACAAATTCAAATACAAAAAACATAAAAATCTTATACTTCTTATAATTGTATAGATATGAATGAAATTGTATTTCATACATATTTCATAAAACAAATGTTTACGGACAATAGTCTATATTCATCAATATTTTTCAATTTATGAATCAAATAACAGGATCAAATATCCCAAGTTCAATTTTTAATGAACCGCAGAATGATAGATGTGTGAACTAGCCACAAACACATCCACAGACCACGCTCAAATATGCATAATTTTATTTATTCATACAATGCACAGTGATTCGAGTGTTTTCAAAAAATAAAAATTATAGACACAATAAAATATTTGGATCAGCGTTAACAAATATATAACGTATTGAAAAGGATTGAAAGACATGAAAACAGGCAAACAAAAGTATCTCATAGAATTTTATTATTTCATTAAATGTACTAATTATAATACCTTTAACGGATTCACTTAATCCTTTTACGGTTATACTGATATATATTGTCTTTCACTTCACAAGGTGACCAATCGCAATGATATTACAAGAGAAGATGATCGTTTGACATGGAAGCTTTCACTAAGAAGCTACAATGCGCACAGATTCGAGTTTGTGTTTTGTCATAGCTGCACAATAGAGCATAGATCAAGGCAAGATCCATACAGCTTCCCAAAGCTAGTTGATTGACACTTGCCAACGGTTCATAGAATTTCATCGTGGAACAGGTACTAATTTGATAAGACAAGAAGGCTACTCTCTGGATAAAGCGGATTGAACGAAAGAGATAGATTAGGTTTATTTAGATTTCTGAATATCATAATTAATAATGCAATTTATAATATGATTAATGGAAACGTTAGAGCTGTAGATAGAAATTGTAGATTAGACAAGACCTGTGGAGCAAACAGAGTAATGGAATACGGTATTTGGAAATAAGTCGAATAAATCACAGTGGTATGATTAATATCAAAGGGACAATTAAGCTCGAGACAGTATATGGTGTAAGGAAGGCTTAATGCAGTCGGATCACGAACTTGGGGAACCATCATTAGGATCATTAAGCTTGAGAAGCATGGATGGATAGTATTTAGATTTGGTGACAAGTTGCACATGATGAATCTTTATGAATACAGAGAAGAGCAGATTGTATTTCTTTTAAGTGGGATAGGATACTTTTTAAAAAATCAATTTCAGAGATTGATATTCATTTAATAAGTTACAAATAATTGGATAAATAAATGGAAATTGAACGTAATTTCTTTTTTATTTAATAATATATATATTCAATTAAATTCAAATTATAAGTAAGATTCATGTAGATAAAAATTAAAGAAATGTATATGTTTACAGTGGAAAATATATTCATTATTATTATTATATATAAAATTCATGTTTCAAAAGATGACTATCTTTTGTTATTAGATTAACATTTTAAATATTAATTTCTTTTTTTAAAACCTTACCACAATTTTTATATCCAATGCATCTTTTATGTCCAATGTCTTCTTGCTCTGACTTTGTCTAAAGCAAATCAATTGCTTCAATAATTTAATAAATAAACCACAAATTTTTCTTTTTCTGGTTATGTTTTTGATTATTTTCTTTTATATTCTTTCTCTGTTTCTGATTATATTCTACTAGAAATACAATGAATTGATATAAATTTATATATACATTGCTCATATTTTTTATTCTTCAATTGTACTATTAATTTTCTCAAAAAAATTTATAGCTCTAAAATTTAATTCCAATAATTGAT
Organism: Apis mellifera; assembly: GCF_003254395.2. Classification (NCBI taxonomy): domain Eukaryota; kingdom Metazoa; phylum Arthropoda; class Insecta; order Hymenoptera; family Apidae; genus Apis; species Apis mellifera. The sequence continues at coordinate 7,763,931 of NC_037644.1, read as the reverse complement.
CGAACTCCTTTGCTAAGATATTTTATCATGACGGAAGATTAAATGAAGCAAATATGAATTGTGCCTTACAATCTCGTGCAAAACAAATAGTTTTTATCGAGGAGAAGGAACAGGAGCATGAAAAATAAAAGAGAGAGAGAAGATCTGACCGAAGCATGAAAGTTCGTGCTAAAAAATTGTAAAACTTCGCAACACCTTCGTCTCACCATTTAATACAACGAATGACGTCCGAACAGGTGCCATGGCGAACGTTCAAGTTTCGAACTTGTTTAAAGTTCGGATGCGGTCCTATCAATTGCATGAAAACTTTCTTTCCACCCTTTTCCTCTTTTTTCTGATCTTCGTTCTTCACGCTTCGCTTATGTTCCCTGCCATAAGTTCCTTCTCCTTCGTTTTTTCTTTTTTTTTTTTTTAAACAATCTCCTTCACGCGCCATTTTTTTTCAAATTTTTTTTTTTAAAACCTACAAGTTCTAAAAATTTTTGGCATGTACGACAATTGTTTTTCAATAACTTTAATTTACTTTTTAGGGTTTTTTACAAGTGATTTTTTTATAATAAGAAAATTATTTTTGGACAGAGTGTTTTAGAGAAGTAATTAAATATATGTATATATTAGTTTTATATATAATAGCTTTTTAGTATTATATTCCAATGATGAAGAGAAGATATATTTAAACGTAGAAATATTGAAATATAAATACTTTTTTAAAAACAGTTATTATAAATTACAAGTATTATTAATTATATTGTTTTTTGTCAAAAATAGATTTTGTTAGAACATTAATTATCAAATTAACTGAATCATAAGTTTGGATAATTTATTAGAAAAAATAAAAAAAGTTATTTATTCCTAATTGAATTTATTTCTCTAATTTATATGATATAATACTTATATAATAAAATCATTTATTTCTAATTTTTCATAATTTAATATTTTTGGAACAATTTTTGTACACCATAATACAATTAAATCTTTATTGTTAACTCTTTTAAATATTTTCACAAGAATGAATAAATTATTTCGTCAAATAATAATTTCAGCAAATATTTCCTATAAATTTAAAAAAATAGTGATTTATAAATAGAAACAATTTTCTTTCGACAAATATCTTTCATATCTTGAAAAAGATTCGAGTTTTATCTTATAAATATATGAATCGATTTAATTAGTTCATTTCGTGTCTTTTTTTTCTGAAAAATTAATCGATTATCGTAACTGAGAATGATGCTACACATTTCGAATAAAAAAGTTTTTAGATTTTTGGAGCACCCTGTGTTATCATTATGTAGAAAATGTAGAATATGTAAAATTCATGTTCAATATGTAAATATTGAAATATAAATACTTTTTTAAAAACACTATTAATTAAATTACAAGTATTATCAATTATATTGTTTTTTGTTAAAAATAGATTTTGTTAGAACGTTGATTATCAAATTAATTGAAGCATAAGCTTGGATAATTTGTTAGAAAAAATAAAAAAAAGTTATTTATTCCTAATTGAATTTATTTTATTATTTCTCCAATTTATATGATATAATACTTATATAATAATATCATTTATTTCTAATTTTTCATAATTTAATATTTTTGGAACAATTTTTGTATACCATAATACAATTAAATCTTTATTGTTAACTCTTTTAAATATTTTCTGTCACAAGAATGAATAAATTACTTCGTTAAATAATAATTTCACCAAATATTTTCTATAAACTTAAAAAAATAGTGATTTATAAATAGAAACAATTTTCTCTCAACAAATATTTTTCATATCTTGAAAAAGATTCGAGTTTTACTTTATAAATATAATATAAATCAATTTAATCACTTCATTTCTTGTCTTTTTTCTGAAAAATTAATCGATCATCGTAATTGAGAATAAAAAAGTTTTTAGATTTTTGGAGCACCCTGTGTTATCATTATGTAGAAAATACTCAGAGGCAAGTGCATATAATGCGCTACTTGTACAGAGTTTTGATATAACTATACGATATTTTTAGGATATAAACCGACCGGGTCTTGCATAATGCGATTTTTATTATGCGGTCTGAATCTAACTGCCATCGTTATACGAGGCTCGTTATGTATTATGCATGTGTATTCGCTCGTTCCGTATCGCGCAAGCTATCCTACGCAGGGCAGGAATGGCGATAGTTGTGCGAATGACAATTGACAGGATGGAGTGGATAATGACGTTGTTTTCCAACTTTTGGAAATCCTTGAACTATCCATATGGAATCCTATGGACGACAGTTAGGAAAATAGAAATGGAAAATTTTTTTTTTTCACGTAATTATGATTTACGTGCTTTATTTTTCCTTTCAACTTTACTGACATCTCGCGATAGAACGATAGAAACATTATGGATTTTTGCGTTTTTCGATTGCAATATTTAATTTTATCTTTTTAATAGTTTGATAATGTTAGTGTTGATATCATAGAATTATTATATTGATAAAATTTAATTTCTTTATAATTAATTAACACGAATTATTTCGAATCATTGTAACTTTTGTTCATTTTCAAAGAAAATTTTTCTCTAAGCTAGAAATCTATTTATCATTTGAATAATATCAATTGTAAAAAATATTTACATTAACGAATTATAATCAATAATCAATAATATTTTTTATTTTTTCTTTAAATTAACAAAAGATTGCAAGAAATATTCATAAAATCAATTATATATATATATATATTACAAATTCATCTAGTTCAATAATTTTGATTTTATCCAAATTTATGTGTGTATATAAGGAATAATGAATGACATTTTCTCATGTGTTAATATTAAAATTTACAATTTTAAAAATGAAAATTAGAAATTTTTCTCATAACAGAATAATATAACGTCAAAGATTCAACATTTTTTTTTACACTAGAAATATTTTGCTTTATTTGGCATTATTTAATTTCTTTTTCACAAAGCTTTGTGACCATATATAATTAAGGAATATATAATTTTGCACTAAAAATTTTCTATAAAAGAAATTTTATTTTTAATCCTCTGTAATCCTTTTTTGCAAAAAAGAAAAAAAAAATTATCAAGCAAAATTGCATTCTAAATAATTAACTTCTAAATAATGCTGAAACATTGAGGTTTGATTTCAATTCCTCAAAGATATAACACTTGCATGCCCACAAACTATTATTAACCGATTGACCTATTAATTACCAAGTTATTAAAATCAGAATTATTGGGTCAAGTGAATTTTTCCTCCCCCTCCCCCCAACTCAATATACGATCAATCCACGTCCCTATCATTACTTTCACTTTTCCATTACCATTCCAAACCGATTAATTCACGAAAGCTTTTCAAATAATGATAAATTTAGCATTTGTATTCTCGAGTTAAAGGAAGATTAGTTTTCTTACGGGTGGGGGTGGGAGGGAGGGAGAGTGGAGGGGAAAGAATAAACGAGGCCGATCTTGCTGTAACCATTTGAAAGTTAAATCGTGTTCAACTTGCAAATCGTTCGTTTCGGCTCCGTTGGGAGGTGGAGTTCGTTGATTACTCTGCGCCACCCCTCGATTGAATCTTAACCGGGACAGTGACCGGATCAGAGCTCGATTAGCCAGAGCTGCGAGTTTTTTCTTTTTCTTTTTTTTTTTTTTTTTTTTTTTTTTTCTTATCTCCACTTTCAATCGTTATTGCTGTATCGAGATGGCATTGATCACTTTTATACACCGTTTGTTATGATATGGAAAAGGACTCTGTGCCAATGGGTCGTGAATACATTTTTTTCAGGAGAGAAGTGGCCGCGAATCGATCCTCTGAACGTATAAAATATGAGGAGGAAATCGAGATTTCGTAATATTGAATTTAATAAATTAACGAATTATTGATGCATATTATTGTTAATTGAAATATACGAATTGTTCAATACTTCAAATATTAAGATGCCATTTTTTTTTCTTCCTATTGTTATTTATCTGTATGTATGTATATTTCAAACGATTTTCAGGCGATTTAAATTTATTTAAAGCTATTAATTTAAGATAAATTTGATATAATGAGTTTATCAGCATATTTTATAATTAATTATTACGATTAAATTGTAATTAGTATCTTTTATATTATTTTAAAATAATATTTTTATTTTGTTTAATTGTATGTATTCATAGTAAATAAATGTACAGTTGAAGTAAGATGGCAAATATATTTTTAATTTTATGTGAAAGTCGATTAAAAAAATTATTTTTATTTTTATTTGTATCATTGAAATATGTCACACGATGAAATGTGATATCATTCCTTTATGCAGAAATAATGAAATTACATTTATTTTTATTCGAGTATCCTCTTTCAATTTTCCCTATTCGTTCAAATTATCGAAATAATTCAATTGCTAGAGAATTCAAATAAAATAATAACCTGTTCGTAATACAATTAAAATTGAAGACTCTTTATAAATTTCAGTACAATTATTTAATAAAGATTGATAGATACGAATGATAGATGTAATTATTTTTATTCTTAACTAAAGAGTTAAGTTTCCTTTATTCTTAAATTTTTCAAATGAAACTCGAACATTTATCTGGTCAAATTGCTGTCTACAAGATATTCCTTTTCATTTCAATATAGTCAAATATATTCTAGAATGAAAAATTTTTGAAAAAAATTATTTGAACACATATTAAGATAATATGAAAATCGATTTTCCTAAATAAATAATATTATCAATTTAGAAGATCTTTAAAGACAAGGAAATTGACATTCTATTCTTATCCATGCTCTCCTTATCTTTCACATTATAAATTTTACAAATTTCAAATTAAAATATCTCTTGAACTCGACTTTTAATAATTTTCCATAGAGAATTCCACTTAAGAAGAAAGAAAAAGAAATAAAATCCCTTAAAAAGGTGTACACACGCGTCTTCAAATGAACGAGTCACGACGCTGTACGATCTTCATGGAGGAATTTTTTAATTGCTCCATAATCGTAGCCGACAGTGCACTATCGTCTCTTTATCGTTTTCCTCTACATTCACACTTACATCATCCTTCTAAATGTAAATGCCACTCATTGTCCTCTACCCCTTGGGGTAGATCCAGCGCATTTCCAGCGGGAGTGAATGCGCCTTTGTGTCGACTTTTGTGCGCCGGTCGCCACGTTTTGACATCGTGATTCTAAATCGCTCCCGTTTAAATCGTGACAAGTCGAGAACCAACGAGGTAAGTACTTCAAGGCGATGGAATTTACTTAGCGGCAGTAACGACGTCACTGTCCACTCGAACATGCTATTGGATGGAAGAGTGGAACGCCATCTCTTAAGAAACTGAGGAGAGCGTGGCTCAATAAACATTTTCTTCTTTTTTTTTTTTTTTTTTTTAGGCTTCGACTTATCGTGCTTTAACCAGTCAACGAGTTTTAATTTAAGCGTTTTTTTTTTAATTCAATTCTTATCACTGATTCTACAAATACCTTATTTTATCCTGTGCAAATTATACTTTAATATATGTATGTAGTTATGATTATAAAATTTTTCCAAATTTTTTATAATAAAGTGTTTAGTTTTTAAAATTATTTTATTTGTAGTACTATTGTAATGGAAAAATAAAATATAAACTAATTCTTGAATGATCAAAAATATGATAAATTAATTAAGTTGTGATCATTAATCATCAATATGTTATTATTTGTTGCACACATTGTATTGGATGTAATAAGTAAGAAGCAGCTTTGGGTTGATGAAGATTTGTAAATAAAGTGTAAAAATGACTTTGATATGGAATTTATTTTTTATTACATTCTGAATATATGATTAGGAAGCATTAATAAATGTTGTAGTTGTATAAAGAATTACATTCTCATTATTTATTTATTATTACATTCTGAATATATGATTAGGAAGCATTAATAAATATTATAGTTGTATAAAGAATTATATTCTCATTATTTATTTATTATTACATTCTGAATATATGATTAGGAAGTATTAATGTTGTAGTTGTATAAAGAATTAAATTAAATTTCATAGATAAATAAGTTTGTATGAAGAAAATAAATATCTTTTGACCATAATGTATATATATATAAAGATTTATTTCTGTTTGATTTATCTTCTAGATAAGCTAAGTTTTCATTTCAAAGGAAAAAATGAATGTCTTTTTTGATAGTAATTTCTTTAATTATTAGAGAAAAAGAATTCTTCTTTCTTCTGTTTAACAAGTTAAACGGCGACGTGCCAGTTTTTAAATATTGATTCTGGTGAAAAGAAATTATTTTTCGATTGATCACTTAGTTTGCTCATCACAAGAGTATTTGAACACGGTATTCATCAGAGGGATATTTCATGGAAATGTGTAAATTTCTTTTCAAAGCTTTTTTCTTTAATTGGGAAAATTCTTTTATTGGGAGAAGATATCGATTCATTGAAACGATAGATATTCCAATTTTTTTTAAAACTTTGAGATTTGTGCTTTGTGTAAATATAGAAATATAGAAGTTCTTTTTAATTTTTTTTCTTTTATGCGTTATGAATTTTCTAACAAGTATTACAAGTATAAATTATGATATTAAATATATATTAAATATTTTCCATATAAAAGATATATTATAACATATACAATAAAAATTAAAAAAAGAATTATTTAATGTTTATTTCAATAAATATTTACAAATACTTATTTATAATTTTATTAAAATTCAAAATTTCTATTATAAACTAATCATAAATAACATTTTATATTATTAATTTTTATATTATGTTAATATAATATATTGACTTTATAATAAATTTATAATATAATAATATCGTATAATTTTATAAAATTCATTTATGAATTAGCAAAATATTTTTTTAAATTTCATCTCTGTAATATTAAATGTAATTAGATTTTATATATTTAATTCTAATTTAAAAAAAAATTCTTATAAGATGAAAACGAATAAATAAATTTTTCCAAATACTTGAATATTACATTTAAACGTTTTCGAATATTAAAATAATCGATATTTAACGATCACCTAAAATACCTAAATAACCGATAAAACCGATTCTCTATTATTTATATCCCCTCTAGATTATTATATCTCTCGTTTAATCAATACAAACAGAATTTTGTGACGTATTTCATCCTGGTTAAGTGTAATGAAAGCATAATGGATGTATAGTCTATGCAGCCGTTAGTTGAATCGCGCCTAGTGAAGGGGAACGACTCTTCGAGGTGACAAAATTTACTTGTTAGCACGACTAACGACGTTATTGCCCACTTGAACCGGAATGCCAGTGAAAATGACAGAGACGGTGGCCTGAATAGAGACAATAGGCGAGGAAGAGAGAGGAAGAAATTCACGGTATTAAGTCACGTGTCAAGGCATTAATATTTACGTGGTTCATTTAACACGATAAACTAGATTCGAAATAACTTTGCCTTGATCTCTTAATAACAATCGATTTCATTTAATTTTTCCAATCTTTCCACAATTTAATCGAAATTTTATCTGTACCGTTTTATTGAAATATTTGAAAATTTGATAAAAAAGAATTTTTTTAAAACGTATCTCGAAATCTGTTAATTTTTATTTAATGCGAGACTTTAATTAATTTTTCGTTGATAAATTAATTGTAATTTTGTAATTAACGATTTTACGAATGTTTTATGAATGTCTTTTCCTAAAATTAGAGATATCTTCGTCACACGAAAATTTCGAAATCTAGGTTTAATCATTACAATATATTCTTTATTTTATTCATTGAATTATAATTATGGAACTCGAAATATACAGATTTTGATTTGTATTATTTAAAATGCAATATGAATATCAAGATTATTATTACATTTTGTTTTAAGTAGGATGGAAACAAGAATGGGAATTCTTAAGGAAGAATGAATCGAATAAGCTACGATTTAAATAATATAAATTTTTGTACAAAATTACTGGAATTTTTGAAATGTGTAAATTTAATTCATTTAATTTAATCCAATTTCGTAATGTAATATTTCATCCTCATATTATAAACTAATATAATGTTGTTGGTAATGACTCATGATGTGAATGTAAATTTAAAAATATATAATAAAAATATCTCGAATGAATTAAAACGGAGTTAAAACGATTTTACATACATAAATAAAAATAAACTTGTATATCATAAATCATCGATATAATTTTCAATAACATTTCAACAAAAATGAATCTCATCGAACATTAATAATTTCCTTTTACAAAAATATTAATCATCAGAAGTTTTGTTATTAAATTTTTATAAATTTACGTAGAAAAAACGGTATATAGCTTAGTTAAAACTTTCAAAGTTTAAAAAAGAGGAGTATTTTAAAATATTAATATAATGCAGTTTTTGTCAGTAATGAAATATATTCTAAAGCACAATTTCTTCTGTTAAAATATTTACACATTTCTCATCCATCACTTTTAAACGGGATAGCGTATCTAAAAAGTTCGAGAGTTTCAAAAACTTTTATACTTTTTTTTCTTTTCGGATTAAAATTTCTTCGTCTTTTTTTCTTTTCTAAAATTTTTAAAAAATTCTTAAACTCTATGGGTATATCTTTAAAGATTTTTTAGATCTTTAGATTTATAAATAAGAAGAAAAAGAAAGAACCATAAATAACGTAAATATGATTCCTTGTTCTTAATTAAAAAAATATTTATACATTTATTTATTCACGTAGTTCATAGAAATTTTAATGTTAATTTTTTCATTTCAATAAAAAATCTACAGGATATTAATACATTCATGGAATATTTTCGTAGATTTATTCTAGAAGTCGAAAACAAATGAGTTCGTATGCAAAAATGCAATCAATTAAACTTTATTTATTAATTATAATTTAAGACAAAGAAAGACAGACATAAAGCATGACGATGATGTAACAGAGATAGAGCTATCACTCTATCTGTGTTTCGCTTCGTCTAACACAAACTTCAAATATTTATAATTTAATAAATAAGCATCATTCGAAAATTTTGTATACCAACTTTTGTGTTTGTTTTAATCTTTAAAATTGTTCCTTTAAATATCTCATGAATATATTAATATCGTATACAATTTAAGCTATAATTCGAGTTATTATTTTTTGAAATTGAGATTACATTAAATTCATAGAAGATTAATTTGATGAATAACAAAAAATTTTTTCTTATTTATCGAGATCTTATGTGTGTATTTAATTTACATTGTCAAATTGGTTATATTGGTTGTACATTTAATTCCATTCGATTAAATTTGTGATAATTATATCTTGTATAATTCATAACAAAATATAGTTTATTGAAATTGATATATTTTATTGGACATTAATATGATAATGATATGGAACAGATTGAATTATTTTGAAGTAAATTAATTCTATTAGCAATTGATAATCATTAAATTACATTTGATAGTATCTTATTATTCGATAAACTCGATTATTTAATGATTATTTGATAATTTAAGGAAATTTCAAATTTGTAACAAAGCATGTTGTGATTAACATTTAAATATATATATATATATAAATCTTAAAATTTGTTATTTGAAGATTTATATCATTTTGAATAACTTTTCTTTGTATTCTATTTAAAATATTTTTAACATTAAGTATAACATATTAAAGTAAGATTTATTCATAAGTAAAAGAACAACTAATAAGATATAAATGATAATTTTTAATTAAGAAATGTTTATATATATATTTTTTATACAAATATAGTCTCCATAGATTATAATTTTAATATCATAAAGAGAATTTTTACAGAATTTTATTTATCATTATTTGCAAACCAATAAAGTGATATTTTAAATGTAGAATTAAATAGTTATGGATAAACTTTGAAAAATTGTGTGAATGTGAATTTCAGCAGTATCATAATTTCAATTATGAAATTCACACATCATCTATATATATATACAAATAATTTCATAATTAATTAGACATAAAAATATTTCTCTTTCAATATGCTCTATTCCAATTTAATACTAATCTTAAAAACTTCAAACTACGTTGTCACAAAAATTCTTCATTTCCTCCATATTGAATAATCTTTCTATAATATCTGGAACGATCAAAGGGAACAATTTTCTCTACCCAGGCAAAAAAAACGGTGATAAACTGGCAAGTTAAAAGTACCTGCCTATAAAAGTAATGTATTCAAAGACATAAAAGACGTATTTCAAGTTGGAAGAATGTCCATTTGTGACAGAGATTGACTCATCTCTACCACGATTCGACATAAACCTTAATAATATTTACAGATCAGAGGCGGGTGTCTCGTTTTCCGGTCCTTTCTCCAGATCTTGAAACGATCTTCTTCGAAGATAGCTATCTTCCCGCAAAAAAATCCGCTTAAATGTAATCTCAGAGTTATGAGAAAAGTTACGCCACGTCCCGAATTGCCGAATAGAATATTCTTTGCTAAGTATAATATCCGATGAAAATTAGATTTTACTTTTATCCACCCTCTTTTACGAGAGAATAATAAATTACTTGAAATTTTTTGAGCAAGAAAAATTGTTAATTATTTGTCAAAAATGTCTCATGTAAAAGTTGGTATAGAAAATTATGATTTGACATTATTGATTTTATGGTAAACTATATGATTCTACTTTATGAATTTTTCCATACTGCATGATCTTATTCTAATTGCAAATTATACCAACAAATATTAATTATATTAGTTAGTATTTAGTATCTTGCATAAATTTTTGCAAATAATTTTTACAACCACTTTGAATTGTATTTTATTTTTCAGTTCTCTCGTGTATTTTAGTTTAATGGAGAAGTAAGTATATTTTCACCGTGAAAGAAAATGAAAGATCATTTCGTGTATTTGTCTTATCACAGAGAGAATCTTACGTTCTTTTGTTAACCATGGGAAACGTCAGTCATCCACGATACAAAGTAAAGTTGCAAGTGCATTCAAGGATTTGTATCGTGTTCTAGATTTGTTGTTGCTAGAGAAATTTGGCACAGTTTTTGATTCAATTAATTCTAATGGTATAACCATTATATTGGTACAATTATATTATATAACATAGTGTTTAATATATTAAAAATTAAAATCTAGTATATTGAATAATTTTTAAATATTATCCTTGATAACAAAATTATTGAATGATATAATATCGATTAATTATTTAAATAAATATATAAATACACGAAGCAATATATTATAAATAGATATATATATATTTTGTTGAATTGATATATCGTTATATGTATATTATCTGAATTTGTTCGAAATATTGACTCGACAATTATTTACTAAAATAATATTTGAATTTTTCCATTCATTTTATAATTAAAATAGATGATATTCATATTTTCAATAAATAATTGCTGCTTTTGCATCGACGAGATTTATGGAATGATTTTATATTATTTAATATTCCAAAGTTATCATTTAGATCATTTTTTATCATTATTCTTGAAAATTAAATTTATCTTATAACGCATGCATAAAATCAAGGTAAATTTAATAATTTTCTCAATTTTTTATTTTTTCTTTTCTTTTCTGATTGCATATCATAATTGTTCAATTATAATATAAAAATAGATAAAAATATAATATAACATAAATCAAATAAATTAGCAAATGTGGGAGATAAATTGTTTCACAATTGATTAAAAAAAATTTCATTGGAACTAAGTAAGGTTAGAAAATGTTTGTAAAAGCCTTTTTCCCCCCTTTGAAACGCCATTATCATCATTATCGAGAAATTGTCAAAGACGGTCGATTGAAATTGCTCGAACGAATTCCTTCTATTATCCGAACGATCGATCGAATGCATAGTAGCGTCTAAGAATTCACTCTCAGTTTTTTTAATTTCATCAAAGAAAACGATAATTGTTCTTTGAATTACATCCTTTTTTAGCATTTTGATTATTACATTCTTTTTTGTAGTTTTTAAGAAATAATAAAAATGTAACGAATTTAATAAATGATAAAAATATATATAAAACCCTTCAATTAATAGTATTAAATATAAAAACACTGATAAAAAATATTTTGTGCCAAATAATACAATATTCTTTAAAAATATATATTTTTAAAAACGTAGTTTTTAAAAAGTATATATATATATATATATATATATATATATATATATATATATATATATATACAAATGTATAAAACACTTCAATTAATAGTATTAAATATAAAAACACTGATAAAAAATATTTTGTGTCAAATAATACAATATTCTTTAAAAATATATATTTAATAATTTTTAAAATATATATATATATATATATATATATATATATATATACATATACAAATGTATAAAACACTTCAATTAATAATATTAAATATAAAAATACTGATAAAAAATATTTTGTGTCAAATAATACAATATTCTTTAAAAATATATATTTAGTAGTTTTTAAAAAGTATATATATATAAATATATAAAACACTTCAATTAATAGTATTAAATATAAAAACACTTGATAAAAAATATTTTGTGCCAAATAATACAATATTCTTTAAAAATATATATTTTTAAAAACGTAGTTTTTAAAAAGTATGATATAAATATATCAATATAAAGAAAAAGAAAATTAAAATTTTCATTTATTATCAGAAAAAGAAAACATATTCTTTTAGTTAAGATTTTTGTTGATCAAATATTTTTTTCCAATAATACATAAAAATTTAAACTATTTTTTTTAAAAGAAATTTAAAAACAAAAAACAAATAGTATTTTATTAAATACGTATAATAATTAAGAAAAATATTAATAATAAAATTTTACATCGTATATAATTATTTTCTTCTCCTTTTTGCAAGGAGATGTATTACAACTTTGAAAGAAAGACTTCTTTTGAAATATTTATATTACCAGATATATTAAGATTTTATTACAAGATGTCTCTGCTATCTCCCATTTCGTTATACGATTCATTCGTGAGGCCGGAATATGGAATAATTAATATTTGCATTAGTATCGTCATTATATCGTCGCAATGATATTATTTAACGATATTCAATCATCGATTCATTTATTCGCCAATCAATCGAAATTAATTCGACGGACGACTTGTTCACAATAGGATCAAGTAACAAACATTATCTGAAATTTTGCGCAGGGACAAAAATCCATACATAATTTAACTCGCCGTTTCGTTTACGCGCGATATCATTACACCAAGGCAATGATATTATCGCAACAACATTACCAAATGTGATACAAATATACACCGTGGCACAGCGTGACATTATTATCGATTATTTATAAACATAACGTAAACGTTATTTATTAGAAATAATTGTTAATTAGACTCGTATTCGTCGAGGATATATAATATTCTTAAAAAGATATCAATCGATTTTTGACTATAAAAAAAAAAAAGAAAAATGCTACAAAACTGTTGATTCGACGCAGTGAATAAAATTATATAATACGGGAGAGAAGTGACGAGAGGGAAGAAAGCACGAAATTCTCTCGTTCAATTTTACGATAGAGCGAAAGCACGTCGAATAATCACAGATTTTACGCGGAACGATGTTATTTTCCGCCTGCTAGTCTCTACTTCCTTCCAATCATTCTCTCCGCGTTTCGTGGAAATTAAATTCAATTATTATTCTATGACTTTGGTCCGTTGAACTTTATGGAAATTCCCGCGTATTATTTCCTTATTCGTCCCACGTTTCATTCATTTCAGATGTTTCGAGAAAACTTAACATACTTGTCTCTTAACGCTCATTGTAGGCCATGCTGGTTTTTTTTTTTTTTTTTTTAATTAAAATATAATATATTTTATTACTATTGTGCTCGCTCTTTTTAATCAAATAACAAAGATAGAAATGTGTTCTAATTATTGTAAATAGAAAAGAGGGATGACAGAACGATATTTTAAATTTGTATGTTCTTTTTTTTAAAACTTGAAAGCATTAAAACACGAAAAGATGAAATTTTAGAAAAATAGAATTCGAATATATACAATTTAATATAAAAATTCCATTAGTTATTAATTGTAATTTTTCATTTACACGAAATTTTAATATATTCATTGTTAAAATGATATTTTTAACGCAGTTATTATTCTAAATGCAGATTATAGAGAAAGAAGTAATATCAAGTTTTACATTTCTTTTTAAACTCTAATTTAAATTATTTTAAAATTTTGCTTAAAGTATAACTAATTAATAAAAATAATGTGATAAAGTAATGGATATAAGAAGAAAAATAATTGAATTGAATTTAATATGTATTATGAATCAATTCTTTGAATTTTCATTATTATAAAAAGTAAAAATCTCATAAATTTACATAAATCACATAAATGAAGGATTTAATTCATAATTTGCCATATTGGTTCATAGAATAATGCATGTGTATATTATATCAGAATTTGAACAAAGAATTATTAAATATAATTAAAAAAGAAAATAAGTTTTTAGATTTTTTACAATATTGTTCAGTAATATCTGAATTATCCTTCTTGGCCTCTATGAGAAAATATATCAGCATAGTTTTGGAAATTTTATTTTATATTTGAAAATATGAAATATCAAACAAACTTACTTATAAATACAACAGTAATCAGTAGCTGTTTAATTTATTTAATTTACAAGAAATATTTATTTTTTCAAACTTTATAAATCATAAAAACTTTTGTAGGTTTTAAGTTATTTATATCCATTATAAGACATTATTCTCCATTTAATTTCATGTTTCTTTGTTTAATTAATTGACAGATGAAATACAAAATTTTCTATATATACACGATATCAGTAAATATTATACTTTTATTTTGTATTTCATACTTGACAATGCATTTTAATCAAATCAAAATATATATAAATATCCAGTGAGAAATATTCATCATGACAGTAGGCTTCAACAAAGAATAGAATTAAATAGACTATCAAAAGCTATTGGATAGAAATAATATCCAAAAAAAAAAAAAAAAAATATCAGAGATAGAAATCGTGCAATTTCTGCCATCATGTGTATATTGTCGAAAGTTCCAAAGTTTCAATTTTAAACGAAGTAAAATATAACAGAAATAGAAAAGAATACGACCACATTTTGGTGCATAAAATTATACGCAATGTGTTCCATAATAGAGAAAGTACAACATGATGCAGTCTCTGCGTGTACTAAAATAAGGAAAAAAAATAGATATGATCTCGTTTTTTGAGTTACAGTTTATTTTATGTTGCTAAAAATATCTATATCATATATAAGGTGTCTCATTTTATCTTTATAAAAATAGAAAATATATTAATCTTATGCATTCTTGTATTTGCAAAGTAATTGTACTCTTTAAAAATAAAAACTATGTAATTTTCCTTTTCCGTATACAATTATTAATAAACCAGCAGATAAGATATTTCAATATTCCGCATTCTGCTACAAACAGCCGAGTTTTCGTTTATTAAAGCTTTCGCGTAATGTGCCTTGTACGAATCTTGAACGGTTTTTCTTGAACGCTCACAAAGGAAAGATTCTTCTTAAATTGCCGCCTTCGAGAGATGCAGAGAATCTCTTTCTGCCTTCGTTCGACAATCACGGAATTATCATCATTAACCGTGCTGGAATTCGTGGTAAGGTTTTCGTCGTTCGCAATTTGAAATTCGCCGAGTTTCTCGTCTTTGAAGAAAATCGTGTAATCGTTCGAGACTACGAAGTAGATTGTTACACCAGAGCTGGAAAGCTCTCGAGTTTGACAAACTTTCCATGTTCATTGAAATTCTACTCGATCTCTCCCCTGAATCAAATCGTTTGCTTACTTTTTCTTACAAGAAGCTACATAACATTTAAATGTATATATTATTTTATGATAATTCATTTAGTATTTATTTATTAGCAATTCGTTGACCAAATTTTTTTCCCATTTTTCAATAGTTTTTTACATTTACTTATTAATAATTCCAAACAATCATTGATACAATTCACGTATACAGGTATGAATTCAAATAGTTGATTTAGGTAGTCACTGGCACAGATTTATCATAGGTCATTAACTTGTGCACTATAAACTCGGTTGAATTACCTGTACATACGCAATAATTGAGTACAATGAATTATGCATATATTAGATAGGTAGATATAGGTGGCTGTCGTTGTTAGTCAAGTATAATGAACGAGAATGATATTGTATTACTTAAGATCGATGCATTGGCAATTGGCAATTTGAACAGAAGAGAAATTGGTTTTAAATTAAAATTATTACAACTTGTATATAACTTATATATAAATGTTTTAAATAAATTCTAAAGATTCTCAATTAGGTTGTATCTGAAATAAAAATAAAAAAATAAAATACAATGTGTCATATTAACAATGTATCATATTAACATCAATATTAACAATTATTAATATTATAAAGGTTTTGGTTATGAAATAATAGATATTTTCAGAATTCTTCTTCTTTTCCACACAGAATTATTTTCTTGCAGAATAACATATTAATAATTAACATTTGCAATTAAATATCGCACTTTAAATTTGATCAAAAACCCAAGGAAAATATTAAAAATCCGGAGTGTTTCCAATTTTTCCTCCCTCAAAAGCAAGAATATTTTAAGACGTATGACTATACAAGAACGATGACTTCAAAGCATTGGCGTAGACCCATAAGCAGAATGTTAACTAACCGAACAAAATATATTCTAAAAAATCCGAGGAATAAACGAAGATCTGAAAATCAATTATTAACAATTGTTAATACTGTTTAGCAATATATAAGCACTGATATTATTATGAGAAGAATTTTAATTAATTCACCCTCTTACTGCCGAGCGAAGGAAACAACGTTCCCCTCCACGCGTTGACAATTAATAAAATTTCCAATTAAATTTCACGGGCCGAAAAAAGCGAAAAGTGTTTAATGCTCCCGATATCGTTTCGACCTAATAATTCGCTTTTTGTTACATTCTTTTCCGAGAATTTCAAGGTGTGCATATATAAAGGGTGTCCCAAAATTAACGCAAGATTTGAATTTGCCGCCATTTTTGCATTAAGTTGTTGGCAACCGTGAAAAAAGAACAGTTTGACAACTGAGAGTTTAGAGTTAGTAAAAATGGAGCGTTACACGATACAACAATGTGGAATGGATTATTAATCATCAAAAAGTGGATGCTGGTTTTTCGAGCAAAATAAATAATCGATGGTTTTGTTAATCGCCAAAATTGCCGTGTTTGGAGTTCGGAGAACCCACGTGCGATTAGCGAAAAACCACCAAATGCACCCACAATTCTGTCACTGTTTGGTGCGGATTTTGGGCAGGAGTCATCATCGAACCATACTTTTTTGAGAATGAGGCTGGTCAAGCAGCAACTGTTAATGATACTCGATAACACAGTTCTTTCTGCCGAAATTGGACGATATTGATGTGGCCAATATGTGGTTTCAACAAGATAATGCCATGCAACCAATGAAACAATTCAATTTGCATGAGACATTTCCTGGTCGTGTACTTTCTCGTTTCGATGATCAGAATTCCCCCTAAATCATGCGATTTAACACCATTAGATTTCTTCTTATAGAGTTATTTGAAGTCAAAGATCTACGTCAACAATCCCATAATCACACGTGTATTACAAATTAAACGCTGCATCGACGAAATTCAGTCACAATTACGCAGAAAGTTAATGAAAAATTTCGAAAGGGTGTGTATGTACCAGCAAAGCCGTGGAAGCCATTTGTTATTGCATAAATAACCCTATCTATATGTACTTTATGATTCGCTTAAAAGATAAAATATCTAAAGACTAAAAACTCTCTTTTGTATTTAGTTCAAATCTTGCGTTAATTTTGGGACACCCTTTATATACACACGCAGCAAATTTCGCAAAAGTAACCGGGCTAGTGTGCGCGCCAGTTAGGCCGAGTCGGTATCACGACTTGGGAATCGTGCCATGCTTAAATTGGATTCTATTCTCGAAGGGATAGCCGAGCTAACGGGTTCGCGGTTGGCAAACGGAAGTCTCCTGGCACTTCCTTCGTCTTCGTGGAATTTCCAATCCCTCCTTCAGCGGGGGAGAAGGAGAGAAGGAGGGGGGAGAGAAGGAGGAAGCCACCATATTTAGAACGATCCTCGTATATAGAATTCAGGATCCGTGGCGGGGTCTGTTGCGCTGGATTTCCAGCGGTTTTGGAAATCGCTCTCTCGACTTCGTAGTATCAACCGGAACCGACCGGCGACTGATGGCGTTGACGGCAAGGGGGGAGGGGGGATGTGGAAATCTAAACGAGAGTTGCTCTCTCTCTCTCTCTCTCTCTCTCTCTCTCTCTCTCTCTTTCTCTCTCCCTCTTTTCGTTTTAATTGCGTATACGTATGTGCACACCAAGTGGTATATAAAGGGAAATTGATTTTCTGGATACGAGTGTATTAAGGGGAGGAGGAGAGGTTTTGTTTTTTTTTTTTGGGGGAGGAGAAAAAAACTTTTCGGCGGTGAAATTGAATTTTTCGTTTACTCGTCGAATAATTCACGGCAATGTTATCGCGACGATTGTCAAAATTATTGGAAAAAGAAAAAAAAATGGATCGATTTGATACTTTGTATATAAATAAGAATGATAAAAATAGGGTGAGAAAAGAAATATTTTTTTAAGTCAAAAAGTTTGTTGCATTCCCACGTTAAAAATGTAGAATAGAATTGTTAGGACAGAATGGATGGTAGATTTTTAATTTGAATTTCGATCGATTCGAAGAGATAGGGTCGGGTTTTTTATTATGATCAGGAACGAGTAACAAATCAGGATAAGTGTAGTAAGCCAGTTCTAATCAAGCAAGTAGTAGAACGGGTCATTTATAATCATAGAAGTAAACTGGGTCAGTTCTAGTCGTACAAGTAGAATAAACTAGCTTTTACCGGGTAAAGAGAATAAGCCAGTCACGTACTGACAAGTAGAATAGACCAATCATGGCCGGTTGTCCGTGTCTTAGTTTACATAAGTTATCGAGGAAAGTTTCAAAGTTTCACGAAAAAATATTTTATTACTGTGGAAATGATAGAAGATATTTGCGTTGATTAAAAATTATCTCTTATCAATTTTACTTAATAAAAAAGAGAGAGAGAGAAAAAGATAGGTAAATGTGAAAGTTTCGAGACCGCCGCACACGAGATAGAGACAGAGATTTTTACGATTTTTACGAGCACGTTAAAACCACGACCAAAAAGTCTATTCCACAATTCTTCCATCAAACTTCTCCTTTTTACGATTACGAAAAGAGTCTCTGGCGGCTCTGCACGCGGATATTCCAGTTGTTTCGTTTTCTCTCAGTCAACAATAATCTTGGCAGATAGCGAACAGGAACAGGTTTTTATTACATTTCCGTGATTCGCATTGCTTTGTCTCTCTTTTCCCGTTGACGTTTCCTATTTTCTATTATTTTCTTCTATAAATCGCTGTAGTTTTACCTTTTTTTTTTCTTTCTTTCTAAGGTTAAACTTTGTCAACAGTGTACAGATATTGAACGAAAATTAATAAAGATTTAGAAATTTTATGGTCATTTCTATTATAAAAATTTGTAACGATAATAATAATAATAATAAAAGTATCAAAGGAGTTATTACAAAGAAGCGTATTAAAATTTTATATTTATGTATCATTTCTTAGTTATACTTAATAAAATACAAAAAACAATAACAAAATAAATAATTAGAAAGGATGCATCACAATACACAATTTGCTTCTTCGTAATAAGAAAATTGATAAAATAATATCCAAGTTGCATTCAAATGCACAAAAATTAGAAGAACGATTTCAAAAGAGATTTCCACATACACATATTATTATGCTTCACACGAACTTAAAATAAATAATAATAATAAAAAATAATAAAAGTATCAAAGGAGTTATTACAAAGAAGCGTATTAAAATTTTATATTTATGTATCATTTCTTACTTATACTTAATAAAATACAAAAAACAATAACAAAATAAATAATTAGAAAGGATGCATCACAATACACAATTTGCTTCTTCGTAATAAGAAAATTGATAAAATAATATTCAAGTTGCATTCAAATGCACAAAAATTAGAAGAATGATTTCAAAAGAGATTTCCACATACACATATTATGCTTCACACGAACTTAAAATAAATAATAATAATAAAAAATAATAAAAGTATCAAAGGACTTATTACAAAGAAGCGTATTAAAATTTTATATTTATCATTTCTTACTTATACTTAATAAAATACAAAAAACAATAACAAAATAAATAATTAGAAAGGATGCATCACAATACACAATTTGCTTCTTCGTAATAAGAAAATTGATAAAATAATATCCAAGTTGCATTCAAATGCACAAAAATTAGAAGAACGATTTCAAAAAAGATTTCCATATACACATATTATGCTTCGCATGAACTTTGAATTTTTTGGACAAATTTCAGATAAAATGAAAAGAGTATAGAAACATTTTCGATTTATATACTTTTGAAACGTTTCACTTTCATCTCGGTCATGTCGATATCCTCTTTCAATGTTAGCTACGTGTACGCCATCGCGGCCTGGCACGAAGAAGAGCCGGATAAAACACATCGCTGCGCTTTGTTTACGCAGTGTGTGTGCGTGTGTGTGTGTGTGTATAATGCAACGTGGCGAGAAATTAAATTGCGAAAACTCGTTAGAAGGGATGAATTATCATTTACATTCTGGGAATTTTAGGATAGGCGTTTCCCCCGCCTCGCGTGTTAAAACGTTCGTGTTCATTCCTGCAACCGTTGCGCCGCTCACGGAGACCGTTGAACAATGCAGTAATCAGAGCGATCTCCCAGGAACGTGAGCAGAGTATTTAACGCTAATATGTACGTACGCGCGTTAAACGAACGACTCGTGAACGTACTCGCGAAACATTCTTCGATTAAGCCTCTATTTATTCCCTATTATGCGGGGCATCCGAGGGATTAATTATCGTTACGAGTTGATGAGTTTTTTTTTTAGTTTAATTATTATTAAAATAAACGTTTTGAAACTTGTTTATTCGAGAAATTTTGTATAGAAGGAAAAAGAAAGTGTTCTTCTTTTGTTTTCAGGGATTAGGAGAGGGAAGGTGTAAAGAAAATGAAAACAATTTTGGAAATAATGTAAGTGTAATTTTTGAAATAAGGTATGAAAGCGTAGTAAAGTATTTATTAAACGAGATTTGACAAAGCCTTAAAGAAGAGACAATTTAATTAAGCATAATTTTGGATTATTTATTTTGAATAAATTCGAATAGCAATTGATTATTTTATCCATTGTGTGAATAAATTATAATTCGATATAATTTACTTATACACTTTCCTCGACTTGTTTGTTCGAACTCGATCACGACACATACCTATCGCTACCGCTTTAGCACAAGTCTAAGAAGAAAAGAAGAAAAGAAAAACGTTTTTGAAATTAAGAATATCAAGCATTTACTCTATATAATATAAAAAAGAAATTTCCATCATTATCGAAGAATTATGGATTAATGAAATAGAAAATTGCTCTTCAACGTTACCTGTATATAGGGTGTTAAAGAAACAAAATCTGAGATTTCTGAAGGGCTTATACTATTCAAGAAAAAGAAGATAAATCATGCAATTGATCCTTTCAATGTAAAATCGATTTTTATCATTGATGATTGATTTATTTGATCATCATGAATTACTTCTCAACAAATTGAATATATATAAAAGAAAGATCGATTCAAAAGAATGTTGTCGCCAATATTAATTATATTATTCTTATGAAATATGGAAAATGAATATTCTCCATTCACATCTGTTTATTATCGTGTGATAAATATGCATTTTTTCCTTTCCAATAATATTTACTTTACTCGCATCTACGAAGTAATCTCTATCCAATATTTTCAACGTATCGTCTCTTCATCAATCACAAAATTAAATCCATTTTCGAGAAATCGTTCCATCGATTTCCAGAAGAATTGAATTTTTCTCCTCTCGCAGATAGGATCATTGTAAACCGTTTAAATCCTTTTCAACGCCCCGCACATCGATGTACAAATGCGCGCGATTCAATTTCGAATATCGACGCGAAACAATTTTCATTACGAACTCCCCTCCCGACCCCTAATTTAACCTCGAGGTTAAAAAAAATTCCAGTTAAGCACACAGATTTGCGCTCGATATACGGGTCAGCCGGTCGTCGACATTCCGGAACATTAATTTCAGAAGTGTTTCTATTCACACCCCCTGTATAGGTTCATTGGCCCGTAAGGGGCTCTTTTCAAAGGGCGCTGCCTGCCTCGCACGAGAAGGGAAATCTCTTTGAAACTGGCACCGGGCCCCGTTTAATATTAATAGCAGCATTTGCGGCCTCTCGTATGGACGATATTTAAATAACGAGACGAGCATCGATTCGGCCACCATATTCTTCTTCTTCTTACTCTTCTTTCTCCTTATTACTCTTCCATTCTTTTTTTTTCTTTCTTTTTAAAATGATTCTATGATTTATTATGCACTATAAATTTTTGGATGAAAAATTTTTGTTGGAAATTTGATTGGAATTTTGGTTGATTCGATGTTTGAAATAAAATGAAATTTTTTAATAATATTTAAAGTGGTATAATTTATTTACTTTGTCTTGTTTTTTTTATTACAGCCTCGAGAAATTATCGTGTTTTTATGCTTAAAAAATCGTATTATATCTGTTTTTAAATTGGCAATATTATATTGCAATAATTTATTTAGATCTCATTCGAAATTAAATAATATTAGTTTTGTTTATATGAAAATATTAATAATTTATTATTATTTATTTACAAAAATTATTCAAATTATTAAATTTTAATATATAACAATTATTTTTTCTAATTGATGGATATTTAAAAAAATCTTTTATCTCTTTTTATATATAGTTAAATATATAACCAAAACCTTTCTACATGTAGAGAATATTTTCATGAGAAAATTTGACATTTTTGAAAAAAAATCTCCAAAGTAATTTTTTAAAAATTTTGTTAGTTTTATTAAAGATAAAATAATTGTTCTTTTTTGGTATTATTTTATTGTATATTTAATAAAAATAAAGTTTATAAAATCGTATATTTCTTATTAATATCACGATTCTAATTAATTTTTAATTTTAAACATTTCAAATTTTTGGCAATAATTTCTCAATTGGGAAAAAGAAAAATCCAAATATTTAAAAAATGCGATAGAATATTTTATATTTTTTTAAACAAAAATATATATAAATTGTAATAATTTTTATTTTAATTAAATAAATTTATTTTGTACGAAACTATTACAATTTTAAATATCATCACGTAGAAAACACCACAATTAATTTCCAGACAATTTAATATCACTACTTTGCATTTTTATTTTAAAATATTTTTCATAATTTAGAAAATTCCATGTGTTCCACCCTATTTACGAAACGTTGTAAGTAGATTACAGATTTTCCATGAATTCATGAAAAATAATAATAAATATGGAAAAATCTAGAACGCACATAACATGAAAAAAAAGATTTAAAAAATATTTTAAAAAAATTTGATCTCGCATAAACATTCTCATTCTTATAATTCGTAAATTAAAATTCGTCAATAACGATGTTAGATAAAAATGTTAAAAATTTCGTAACGATTTGTAAATTTCATATATCGTCATATTTGAATTACATCTCTAAAAAGATATGTCTAAGTAAGCAAAAGTGTTGTACGAATATAAGGATGTACAGTCGTTTATTCTCTTCACTTTTATAATTGAAATTCCGAACAATAAACTTTCAGTGAATTTAACGCTCGCCAATACGATTCCACTAAAAAGCGTTATAATGAGAGCAATGTGGTTTACCTTATAATGGCACGGCATTGTACCGTATAAAATTTATTTCTGTTGTTTGCGTTAATAAAGCGGCGCAATTGGGAAAGAAAAACACACACATACATACACACATACACATAAGTTATATCAGAAATTTGAATTATCATCAAATGAAGCTTTTTCATACGGAAACGATTTTCTTAAAGCGAAAATATTATATACTGCAGAATCATATTAAGAAATTTGTTGAAAATTATAAAATAGCCAATTTTAAACTTCATTCAATCTCTTTCATTTTTTGGATATCAAAGAACTTTATCTAATTATTGCTAATCATAAATAGATTAATAAATTCTTTTGCTTTATATTGAAACATGTATTTTATTAGATCAATATTTAACTAATTTTTTAATATAGAATAATTTTAGAAGGTATAGATTAATTAATTCAATATTGAATTATGATTAAATAGAAGAATTTCTTTTTATAATATGTAACAAAAAAATAATGCTGTTCTTGAAAATGGACATCTAAATTTAACTATAATAATAATAAAGCAACTAAACACAAGTAAAATGATTTTTAAACTCTTTCAAACAATTAAATAAATACGATGTAGATGTTATACTGTTTCAAAAATTACTCTGATAGAAGAAGATAAAAAATCTGATTATTTATTTTTACCAATTTTTAATTAATAGATCTAACTATCTAATCCTATTTGATTCAAATAAATAAATTGTTTTACAAGACAAGTTTAAGAAACTTAAAAATGCTTCAAAGAATAAAATGTTTGAAAATGGATATCTAAATTTAACTATAATAATAATAAAGCAATTAAACACAAGTAAAATAATTTTTAAACTCTTTCAAACAATTAAATAAACGTAGACGTTAAAAATTATTCTGATAGAAGAAGATAAAAAACCTGATTATTTTTACCTATTTATTTTTACCAATCCTCAATTAAGAGATCTAACTAATCCTAGTTTAAAAAATTTAAAAATGCTTCACAGAATAAAAATGATTGAAAATGGATATCTAAATTTAACTATTATAATAATAAAGCAACTAAACACAAGTAAAATGATTTTTAAACTCTTTCAAACAATTAAATAAACGACATAGATGTTATACTGTTTCAAAAATTACTTTGATAGAAGAAGACAAAAAACCTGATTTATCTCTTATTTATCTCTATCAATCCTCAATTAATATACCTAACCAATCCTTCCTCATAAATTTTTCCCCGATTCAAATAAACAAATTGCTTACGCAAAGCAAAAATTTTAAGAATATTTAGAAACTTTTAAATCTTTCAAATCGAAGAACACATTTACACGCAAAACAAAATCTACCATCTATCAACCTCTCTAAATTCAAACAACATATTTATTCTTTCTAGAGAACAATTTTCAAACATTTTCGAACGAATGGAAAAAATCGGCGAAGGAAATTAAAAGAAACAGCCGGATCCGAGATACAATAATAACTCTATCCCCTACACTTCAACACACGAGTGCATCATCAACGGGATTACCGTCAAATTAAAATAGGATCTCTCGCCGAGTGACAGAGGCGCGGCTTCATCGTCCCCAATCATCGACGCCGCGTTTCCATTGGCGTTTCGACCGTTTCGGATCAATTCCGCCGCGCGGTAAGCACGCGGCAAATGCTCATAAATTTTTTTCCTGCCGCGGCAGACACGGCTTCCGTTTCATTTCCATTGTCTCAGAGCGTGAGCGTAGAAGCGTAACCGGGATGCACGCGCGATCGATCGGCCCGGCCCCCCCATTGTTTCGCTTTAGCGTCGGTATCAGTCGCGAGAGGCGTTCATTATAACGGCATTAAAACGCTTTCTCGAGGGGAAGGGGGAAGCGATCCCCAGAGACGGGGAGGAAATTGCAACGAAAGCGACGAATGGAGGAAGAAGAAAACAAAAAAAAAAAAGAAAGGAAAAGAAAATAAAGGAAAGAACGTTGTGTTAGAGGTGGCACAGTTTCGCAGGAGGGGAAAGGGAAGAAGAAACGAATATAGATATAACCAGCGACAAGCTTGAATTAGGTGTTCGACAGAATGATGATGAAATGGCGAGACAGAGGGAATAAACGAACGGAGGAGGATTATTAGCGACTATAACGTGTAAAAGATTTAATACAAGAATAAACAAAGAAGAAGAGAAAGAAGATTGGAAGAGAGTTAATCGAGGAGGAATTTGAAAAAAAAAGGAGACGAAGGAGGAGAGAATCCTTGCCGTGAGATAGCGTGTTAAGGATAAAGAGGAGGCTGAGAAGGATGGAGGAAGATGAAAAGGAGCTAGAGACATTTAGCTTCTTCGAAGAAGATGGCGCACGAAGAGACGACCTCGAATCGTAAAAGCGGTAAAACAAGACATTAGCTTTATGGAGTGGAAGGCGGAGGGGAAGAGGGGGAGGAAGAGAGAGAAAGAGAGTGAGTAACCATGGAGCTGGATCTTCTCCAAACCTACAGAAACTACCGGTCGTGTTTCTCGTTGTTAGAGCCGCTCATACAAAACTAAGATTTTAAAGTCGGCAACAAACTGCCGTAAACTGGGGCGCGCAACGATTTCTCCGGTTTCCGGTGTTCACTCGTTCGTTATTAACGTTTCAGGACGTTTTCAGGAGGATTCTCTATCTCTCGTCCTTTATTATTCCCCTCTCTATCTCCTCCAATTTTATCTCTTTTATCGTCCTGTCTCCCGCGACGGATGTTTGTTTTACTGCACCCGTAAAAACGGAGGAGCACCCGTGTAACACCCGTTCAATGTCCCCGATACACGCAACCAAATAACTTTCCCTCCCCGGTATCAAAACTTTTGTCCTCTTTTTCTTTCCTCCCCCAGACGCTTTTAATTTCGTTTCCAAACGTCGTGATATCTCTCTGACGCCTTCTTTCTTTTACTTTTTTCCTGCGAAATAAATCATTTCCTTTATCAAACATCTGCTCTTGAATTGACGCGAAATTGTAACGCATGATAAATTACAATTTGTTTAATTTGACGAAAGGAAATGATATGATGTTGTATGAGAGATTTATGTTTTCGCATTAATAATCTCAAGTGAAATTAACGTTTTAAACAATTTTAACGTGTAACATTTGCAAGTTTGCAATGGAAATCCATGAAAATCCATGGATGGTGGAATGTAGTAAACCAGAACAAAGCACGTGATAATAATTCTGGATGGTATATTTCGTTTCTTGCATTGAATATGTTTAATTCAATTAATAAATTCAAATAACAATTTGATTTATTGGGTTGGCAACTAAGTAATTGCGGATTTCACTCATAAATGGCTTCAGTTGAATTTTTAGGAATTTTGCTGGCGTAGTCCAAATGTAAAACACATTTTGTTATTTGATAGTTGGCAATTTAGCTGTCAATCAGTAAAAAAAGTTTTTTGATCGGTTGCGTAGTTTTTGGCGTTCGTTGAAAAATGGAAAATCAAAAGGAACATTATCGTCGTATTTTGCTTTTTTATTTTCGCAAAGGGAAAAACGCATCGCAAGCTCACAAAAAGTTATGTGCTGTTTATAGCGACGAAGCCTTAAAAGAACGGCAGTGTCAAAATTGGTTTGACAAATTTCGTTCTGATGATTTTTCACTCAAAGATGAAAAACGCTTTGGTTGTCCAGTTGAAGTTGATGACGACCTAATCAAAGCAATAATCGATTCGGATCGTCACAGTACAACTCGTGAGATTGCAGAGAAGCTTCATGTATCACATAAATGCATTGAAAACCACTTAAAACAACTTGGCTATGTTCAAAAACTCGATACATGGGTTCCTCACGAACTGAAAGAAAAGCATTTAACGCAACGCATTAACAGCTGCGATTTGCTAAAGAAACGTAATGAAAATGATCCATTTTTAAAACGACTGATAACTGGCGATGAAAAATGGGTTGTTTACAACAATATCAAGCGGAAAAGATCGTGGAGCAGGTCACGTGAACCAGCTCAAACAACATCAAAAGCTGGTATTCATCGAAAGAAGGTTTTGTTATCAATTTGATGGGATTACAAAGGAATTGTCTATTTTGAACTCTTACCACCCAACCGAACGATCAATTCTGTTATCTACATTGAACAACTAACGAAATTAAACAATGCAGTTGAAGAAAAACGGCCCGAATTGACAAATCGAAAAGGTGTTGTATTCCATCATGACAATGCAAGGCCACACACATCTTTGGTCACTCGGCAAAAATTATTGGAGCTTGGTTGGGATGTTTTGCCATATCCACCATATAGTCCTGACCTTGCACCATCTGATTACTTTTTGTTTCGATCTTTACAAAACTCCTTGAATGGTAAAAATTTCAATAATGATAATGATATCATATCGTACCTGATTCAGTTTTTTGCTAATAAAAATCTAAAGAAGTTTTATGAACGGGATTATGATGCTGCCTGAAAGATGGCAAAAGGTCATTGATCAAAATGGGCAACACATTACAGAATAAAGTTATTTAGTTCCATGAAAAAATTGTGTTTGATTTTCTAAAAAAAATCCGCAATTACTTAGTTGCCAACCCAATATTAAAAAAAGATACATAGATATTTTATTCGAAGAATGTAACAATACGTTCTTCTTTCTTCTTGGAAAATAATAATCTGGAGAAATTAATTTACGGATGAAAAATAAAATTGGGTGAATTTTTACGAGCTAATTAGCGATTTAGTTTTGTTTCGAAAAGGGAGAATATTCATGAGGAAGAGGAGAGCAAAGCGATTGAACGGAAAGAGAGTTAATGAGGAAATTACCGATTCAGAATTATGCATCGAATTTCTCAATTGTTTAAATTGAAAATGCGATATTAACGCGTCGGTATAACATTTTTTTAAAAGAAAAAAAAAATTATCATATATATAAAGGAAAACTTGGAATTAAAAGTAAATAATATCCTTGACAATACGTTTCAAGCGATTGATTTCATTCCGTTCTCGAATTTGAGTGTATATTCGATCTTTTCTCTCTTTATAATATTATTAAATAATATAATTTAATTGAGCGAGCAACAAGATACCTCCAAACACTTAACAATTTAATAAATGATAAATTAATGGAAATAATTTGCTTCGCAATACAAGTCCGTTTAATTATCACATTAACGTTTCGATTTCAACAATTCGAGTATTAAAATTTTACGAATTGTGCCGGATACAATTATCATTTGCGCAGTGTGATGAGAGTACACTTTTTGTAAATTTATCGAATCGACCGTGATTTACGTACGTAAATTCCACGGAGCAATTGTGGCCCGTGTTCAAATCATGGCTCTGTAAATTACGGCCTGTAATCACCTTTAGGCGGAACTAGCATGAAACTAATCCTAAAACTTGTTTCTGGCTGGATGAGACGCGTTTACTCTATGGCAAGGATAGGGCGTATTTATCTAGGGCCTGAATTTATAGGTTTCGAACAAAATTATGCTACGTAAAATACATAACGTTTTTTATTCGTAATAATTTGTTACTATTATAATATATTCTCAATTCGATTGCAATAAGAAAATTATTATAATTAAGAAGAATATATTTGTATCGTTTCTTTGTTTTTTATTATTTGTAATGTTAATTGTAATGAACATAGTGTTTTTAATCTTTCAGTTTCTAATTATTCTCATACTAAATAATAGTTTTATATAGTATATTGTATGAATATTAATGATAAAATAAATACTTCTTTGCAATTAATTAACAAATTAAATTAATTAGAATGTAAACTCTTATTTTGTACAACAATCAAGTGAAAATAATAAGCAGAAATATAACATTTTTGTTAGAATGATTTTGAAAATAATTTTCTAGAAATGATAAACGACAAACAAATATAGAATATAGAAATTCTAGAAAGATAGGGATGATCAATAGAGTGGGAATGAAAAGAATTTTTCGAATAACCTAATATTCCTGGAATGGAAAATAGTACATGTGCGACCTTTCACAACTCGATCATTGACATATCCACGTTGAATTAATATCGGCACTGCACATTATAAACGTTCCACTCGAACTAGCCTGCCTACCTGTTCAGAATAAGGCTCGTATGGTCCATTTGTGTGTGATAACCCAGATCCGAAAACAAAAACCTTTTGTTTGGCGGTTGAATATCACGATGACGCACTTTGATAATCAGGAAGACTTTCGAGAACTTCGATAAGGTGCGAGGAAATGAAACCTCGAATAGTTTCAAATGAAATGATGGCCATTTTTCCTCCCCCACAAATATATATTCATATTTACATTTCTTTTACTCGTGTATCATATGAAAATAAAGAATGATTACATATTTACATATATTACATATATTACATATTTTATCAAATATATATATATATTTTTTCTTTTGCATTTTAATCAGTATTTTTAATTAAGTATTAAGTATTAAGTATCAGTATTTTATTAAGTATTTTTATTAATTTTATTTTTATTATTTATATTATTTTTATTTTTATTAATATTTTTAATTAAGTGTAAGATTTACGTTAAAAAAGTGAAGGAAGAAAGTAATATTATTCTGAATATTGCACAAAGAATTCTTTTTTAAATGTATATGTATGATTAGATATGATTAGATATGTATGTGTATGTATTCTTTGCGTTTTTAGTTGTATAGTGGTATGAAAATGGAAAAGGAAATAATATAGAATTATTTTAAACATTGCAAGAATTTTCTTGCTTTAAATCTTATTGCTAGATACTTAATCTATTGAGTGAAGTGTATACAGTACAATTTTGATATTTGAAATATTATTTTGTCAAATTGAAAATATGACAGAGCATGAGAAATATTTTATTTTCTATTATTTTCTTTTTTCTTGTTTACCTAAAAATATATAAAAATATATGGAGAGAAAAAGTTTTTAGAGAAATGAGACACATAAATTCTCTATAAAATATCCTTTACTATAAATCTTTTTTAATTAAAATAAAAAATTGAAAAACAATATTTCTAAAGTAAACGAATGTAAACAATAAAAAATTGACATGCCATTCCATTTAAAAAAAATTAGAAACAGAAAATTTTAAGTCTCATCAAATTAAGATATATTCTAGTAATTCATTATTCAATTTAAAAAATGAAAATATATTAATTTTGGAGAAAACAGGTTATTAACATTTTATAAAATTCAAATTGATAAAATCCTATCTTTAAATAGTTTCATTATCGCAATTTTGTTATACGTTCAAAATGACGAAATTGAAGTTTTATGCTCAAAACGTTTGGTATCTTGTTTAAATATTACACGGTCCAATCGGGATTGAATTCGTTTCGCTAGGAACAGCGTGCGCATGGAAAGTAGAAAGATCGCTGTAAAATCTGGCGTACTTGATGTGAAAAGTTTCGCGCCATAATTTTGATTATTCGTTGCGCCATTAAATTGGAATTGAGATACGTACAAATTATTTTATATAAATTGGGCCAAAAATCTTGAAAGAAGATAATAATAATTTAAATTTTGCAAGAGAAAATTGAATGGTTTCAAATGAGGCATCATGTGATGCGTGTGCTGAAGTGGATGATATTTTAGAGATTATTCGCAAGATTATTTCTTTATTTTTTTAGTTGAATTACGTACATTCTTTAATATAAAATATATATTATAATTAATCATTTACGAATTTATTTATAATTTTTTTGTTTTAATATGGATTATTAGTGGATTATTAGTTTCTTATATTTCTTTTTGTTAATTTTATTTTTCCAATCTATTTGTCTTAAAGATATTAATTATAAAGAAATTTAATTAATTTCATTAATTTTTGCATGAAAATTTAATACATTTTTATAGATATAAAAAGTATTTGATATACATATATATATAACTTGAAATAAAGTTAATATTTATATAAATACAATATTATTCATTTACATAAATAATTTTAATCATATTTACTATTATTTAATATTATTCATTACATAAATAATTTTAATCATTATAATATGCATACTTTTCCCATTAATAAGTCACTGACTCAAAGAGATACAAAAGATACTCAATCTTCCATTTTCCTTTCCAATTTTCCAAAATTTAGAATTTAAAAAAAAATTAAAAATAACTCACCAAATAATCAATCATCTCAATAAGCTCATCTCAATTCGTTTATACACAAATATAAATAATTTCAAAGGAGCATACTTGAAATCTTTCATTTTCAGATCAGATTCGCACATTCGTGCACAGAATTTGAATTTGAAATTTCGTGATTTTAGAGAACCATATCTGGGCCTAATTACGCGTGACGGAATCCGTACATCTGGCGTAGGACGAAAAATTTCAATAATAAGAAAGGCGAAGAATCTATGCAGGAGAAAACGTCGTGGAATGACGAATGGCGGAAAATCGAAGGGGAAGAACTCGGTCATAAATCCTACCCCGTGAAGGCAAATGATTATCGTTGTTACGAAAACGCGAACCTAACTTGTGTGTGCATTGTTCCTTTCTTACCAACAGGGACGAATAATTTTTACGATTTGCATAGTTCCTCGTGCAATGCAAATTTTGCAATCTTTATTTTACAACGTGTTGTAATTTATATCACGATGAGAAATGTAATTGCGGTTGTAAAAACGTAGAGAAACGCGAAAATTAAAACGCACAAAAAAATGTAACACGGAGATATAAAATATAATGGCTCGCTAAAGAATTAAAGAAAATTTTTTGAATAATACATTATAGAGAAATTTATTTTAATTAACTCAAAAATTCTTGATTTTATGTTGATCCTTTTTTAAAACAGTGAAATCAAAACCTCTTTTCATTAAAATTTTTTGCCTGGGAATTTATTTTATGACAGAGTGATAAATTCTGAATATTTATTGTAATTTAAAATTTTTTTTTATTTTACAAAATTATTTTAAAAAAATATATATGAAACTGAAATTTTAAACATTGTTCTCGTGATAGAAGAGCAAATAAATTTCGTGAATAATAAAAAATTTCTTCAAACGGTTAAAATAAGATAAAGATAAACGGTCGTTAAGAAATATTCTTGGAAAATTTAGAAATTTTTAACAATTGAACAGATCTTGATCCTTTTTTTTGCGTTCATAAATTCGAATTAAATCGGTCAAACTTTTTCTCGATAATGTCAATTCAAGTCAAAGAGCTTATTATCTTTGCTCTTGGTAATTTCAAGTTTGATCTTCATCTTAAATATTAAAGCAGACTCCCGTAAGTACTTTGAGCTCTCTTGACCCCTTACGATATCTTCTAACTTCATATCGAATAATGAATTGCAAAATTCAAACATGACCGTGCAAGAAAATTTCAAAATAATTTCATGCTCGTTAATCTCTTCTTGATTTATTTAACATTTTGAAATAAACATGAAATTTCATTAACTTGAAGAATAAAACAGACAAAGGAATACAGAATGCAATATCCCAACAAAATTTATTTCATATTCGACAATCTCGAAATGTATAAAATGATTTAAAGCAATTATAAGCAAGTTGGAAATAAATATTTTTATCAGTTCTTTATGCTATCGTAAGATCGAAAAATATTTGCTTGTCTGATAAATTCAGACAGAAATCGACACAGAAATGTACCATTACTTGTTTCTTCTCTTTGGTAATTCTAGAATGTTTGTACACGAAATATGTACATACGTATATAGAAGTTTGCTTCTGAGCAAGAATATGAGCGACAGTTATGAGAGTAGGAAAAAGGATGAAATAAATCGAAGATTTTTTTTTTAAGAGATTTAAATTCGATTTTACATATTTGCAAATCATTATGAATATTATATATTAATATTAAAGGATAATAGTATTATGTATTCTTTCAGATTGAATAAAATATGATACATCATATTATTGACATCATATAAGATTTCATATTATACTTTCTTCTAATTCCAATATCAATTTATGTAAAATTTATATAAAATTAAAAATTAAATTATATTCACTGGATAAAAAAAACAAAAAAATTTTCTTGGAGTAAATTTTCTTTTTTTTTTGAACACTTTAATAAAAATAAATAATCTTAATTATTAATTCTTTCGAAATAATATATATTTCTTAATACAAAAACATTTTTCAATTTGTCCACGACTTGTTTGACATTTTCATTTAAATGGTAAAAACGAACAAGCGTCGAATTTGATCGATTTCAAGCATTTCTCAAAAATCTTC
Source organism: Apis mellifera (assembly GCF_003254395.2). Taxonomy (NCBI): domain Eukaryota; kingdom Metazoa; phylum Arthropoda; class Insecta; order Hymenoptera; family Apidae; genus Apis; species Apis mellifera. The sequence goes on along the minus strand of NC_037644.1, from coordinate 7,730,068 downwards.
ATCGTTTCTTCACTTTGAATTTTTTATGCATATTTTTTATATACATGTGATATACCCGAGAAGTCATCTTCGATAACAGATGGCTATTTGAGTTGCTTCCAATATGTCTGGAACACTTACCTTATCGAAACGAGTATCATGGCGAATATCAGGTACTTTCCAAGCAGCGGCACGACCAGCGACGTAGGTGGAATGATCTCGACGACCAGCAGGAAAAACACGTGAAGACTGATGAGAATGGAAATGGAGAGCGTGACCTGTAACGATGAGTTATTCGATTAAAATTTGTCTTATTTGAATTTTTCAACGTTAATTGTGAAAATATTGACAGATTTTTGTAATAATTTTCCATAAAAAGAGATGTTTGTTTTATTAGCACAATGAAATATTATTTTTAAGAAAAGTGTGTTGTTCACAGTTTTCAAATATTTAAATAAAATAATGATAAGTAAGATTATTGTGTATTATTTATAAAAAAATTAAATTATTATTTTTCTTTCTTCTCACGAAGTAGGTCATGTTTCAATATTGTTTCAATATTATTTTATATTTAGAGTTAAAAAGAAAAATTTGTTTATAAAAGTTATATGGCAAATAGATGGTAATGATATAGGAGTAATTTTTTTATAGATATTTTTTTTTTAGTTTTCAAAGTTAGATTTCAAAGTTTATTTTTTTATATTTATTTTTCTATTCTTAGTTAAATAGCAAAATGTTTATACAATAATTTCATTATTCAGAAAATTATGTCATAATTTTCATTGATAAATTTTGAATTAAAACCAAGAATATCAATTCAGTGCTATATAAATGTGAATGTATATTTTTTCACACATTTATTGCTATGACATTATTAGATTTATTTTTCTATTTGTTGCCAAATAACTGATTATTAGAAATCATTGAATGAACTAGAACTCTTATTATTTTATTAATAACAGAGAAACATCATATTTAAAGTAAACAAAGAGACCTTGGTATTTTTGAAAATACTTCACTCACAAAAAAGGATTATTTTAGTCTCATGGCTCCCTTTCTACCATGTAATTTTTTGTAAACAAAGTTTCTTCGTGATTCTAAAAATAACGGAGATATTCAAGGTGATCAGAATTATTGCCCCACTTTGCATATATTAATCAATATCTAATGTTATAGTCACTATTTATTTAAATTTATTTTTTCTCAAATATAATTACATTCTCTTTTCATTTCTATTTATTTACTTTGACAAATTGTTTTTTACATCAATTTATTTTATTCATGTTAATAATAAAAATATAAAAAGATTAATTATTGTAATATAAGCTTTTATTTCATTTATATTTTAATTAAAAATAATAAGATTTACATTAATGTTATCTATTACTTTTATATTATCTTGATATTAATATGATATGAAAATATTAATACACAAAAAAAAATACAATTTAAACTACTCAACATATAATAAATATATTGAAAAATATGAATAGATATAATATTGTTTCCTAAATTATGTTTATAGCATAATGTTTTTAAAGACAAAATATTTATTATACTTTTATAATATTATATAATTTATTTTAAAAAGATATTTACTTTTATAATTAAAATAATGTTATCAGTTAAAAATTAATTTAAAAAAGAATATTATTAAGAATATTTAACTATTATTATTTATTATTATGACTTTAGTTTTATTTTCTATAAATAGAATGTATACAAATTGATTATTTAATTCGTTGTTCCTTTGAAAAAAATTTTCTCAATTATATCAAGATGAATTTTCATTCTTCTCTTGTTTTATCAGGATTCTTCTGACAAGAGACAAATTAAATTTTATTCAAACAGGACACTGCAGATGTAGTGGGCTGGAAAATTTGTATTTGTGATACGAATAAAGAATATGAAACAGGAATAAAGAATAAACAGAGATGAAAGAAGATGAAATAATGAAGTAAAGTTATTAAAATTACAATTACAATTCAATTATTTAGTAAATGAAATGTTAATATTCGAATAATGTGAAATTATTATTCTGTATATTTATAAATTATAAATATATTATATTTTAATGTATTATAATTCTCAATTTTAACCAAAAATTTTATTTAATTCTTGATAAGCAATAAATAAAATAATGATCAATTTTAACATCAAATAAACAGATAAATAACATAAATTTAAAGTATTTAGAGAATCAATAAGTCACATAAATTTCATATTTATATTTTCAAATGCTATAAATTAATTATATAATTAACTGAAAATACGACAGCTTATTACAATCGTTTAATTACTGTTGCATTGAAGCATTTTCACATTTTCATGTTAAATTTTGTCATTATATATTGTTTATTGTGGAAAAATTTATGCCAATTAAATAAATATTTTTGTTTTTACTAATTATAAATTATTGCAATTCAAATGCGACAATTAAGTAATTGCTTAAGCAGAAAATTAAAAGACAATTAAAGAGTATTATTGCAATAATCATCAGTACATATTAATATCAATCATTATATTTCATTTATTAAAGAGAATTTTAATCTTAATAACTTTACGTAATATTGCTAATTTTCTCGGTTTCTCTTATTAAATTCACTCATTTATATTCATTCAAATTCATTATTCTTGTTTCATATTCTTTATTCGTGCCATAAATACAAATTTTATATTAATGAGAGTTGTTGTAAATAGATGGCTAAAAGAACTAAGGGAAAAATATTGCAGTTATAATAGAAAATTTTGTAATTTAAAAAAATTTCTTGATTAATGGAAAGTTGCAAACTTCATATGATATTTCATTATTTTGAGGGTTGTTATTTTCACAAGAGAATATTGTTTGTTATGGAAATATTCTGATGAATATTCATAATACATTTATGATATTTTTCATAAAAATAATTTTTGATTGCAATTTTATGATTTATAGAAAGACAGAGCTATTTTTAGCTTTCCATTATATGTTATATAATAGAGTCTTCTAGATTTTTTCTGTCAAATTATGTCAGCATTTTTTTGCAATTATTAAAATCTATAATTATTGAAAAAAAATTTTGGAAAATTTATTTTTGCATAGTATAGATTTACTATTTTTATTTTTTACTTCTTTATATTGTATCAATGTTATTTATGAATAAATTGTAAATTTTTATATAATTGAAATAGACTATAAAATATATGATATACATTTGCATAATATATATTTGCAAAATAACACCAATTCCATTATATTCATTTATTTATTCTGATATAAAATTAATTTTTTCATTTATTCTTTCTAACAAATTTTTTAAATCATTTATCTAAAAAAAAATTGTTTTTCACGCAACACATATCATATTGCAATCTCTTTTGATTCCTTTATAAATAAACCTCTCAGAATTTTTTCAATATTTTCAATATTATATCACAACTAAAAATTTCATAAATATATACATATACAACATATTTCATTTACATAAATAACAAATATTATCCTAAATTATTTTCATTAATTTATTAAAGCCTCGAACATTTTAAAAAATTTATCTCTTCTTGGAATTATTGAATTATTAAAAAGTCATAAAAAAAGAAGAAGAAGAAGAAAAAAAAAGAAATTTTTTGCTGAAAAAGTAATGCCGCGGTCACGAAACTCGACAAGAAACTCCGAATATCTTGCACAGTTACCTCGTCGCGACACGTTTCGCCGTTATTAATCCAGAATTTCCGTGTTACGTTTCCGGCCACGAACAACAGAATCCATCGGGTTTATAATACGTTAGCACACAGAATGTCTTCACCGTTACAATTGGGTCAATATTGTTCTATATTGATAGTTGACACACCTTCCGAACTCACGGTAAATTGGATTTTGTCTAATATCGGGAATAAAGAGAAGAACACCACCACCACCATCACCACCACCATCACGATTCTGCTAAACTTGAACGTATGACACATTTGCGGGACGGTGTTGTAATTCGATTTATTGTCGAGGTGTGCTCCTTATTCGATGTCGCGGAATAATTGAAGCCTTTGGCAAAGGAAAGAAGAACAAAGGGGATGTTCAACTTCTCCCCATCTTTCGAATGTTTTTTTCGAGAGCAACAAAGTAAGAAGAGAAAGTAATAAATAGGAAGAATCGTTGAATCTTATTGTAAACAGATATTCTTTTATTTCGTTATTATATTATATTATAAGGAGTATTTTATTTTTTGTATCATTATTGTAATTAAATCGTTTATTGTGTTATTAAAAAAAAAGATATTAAGGAATTTTTCCATATTCTTTTAAGTATGGATTAATTGGAATGAAGGATTTTAATCATTTCTTTGCAAGATAAAGATGAATCTTGTACTATTGAGAAGAAATTTTATTTGGAAGTAGCTCGAGTATGTAATTGGTCAGACGATATTAATCGATATTAATTTTTAGAACGATATTATTCATTATACAATTATAAATATTAAAAAAAAATAGTAGAATAAGAAGAACTAAAAAAAAATTTATATTTCCATTGATTGATGTTCAATTTCAATTATGTTTTTTAAATTGTCTCTATTTATAAACAAGAATAAAAAATGAAATAATATATTATTTAATATAAAATTATTAATGTATCTAAATTATATATTAGATTAGATTTTAATTATTAAATTAATTTATCACTTTTTTTTATATACAACAGTTTTATTTCAGAACTTATCCACTTAGAGTGTGAGAAATAAACATCTATTATTTTCAAAATGAACAATTGTTATATCAAAGATACAAAAAATAACTCTATATCACTTTTACACAATAAACATCACATAATTTCAGAAATTTTATACAATCACATTACAACGAAAAAAAAGAAAAACTTAAATTTTATCAATGCAATATTAAAAAATTGAAAATTGAAGTATCTATTTTACATTCTTATTTACGCTTTTCAACAGCAAACATTCTCTTCTATCGTATTACGTTTCCTGCGCTTTTATGAAACACGATGATGCACGAGGAACGTGTCAATGCGAAGAGTGAACGCAACTAAATTAACCTGAAAATTACCAATATCTATATATTCTCATATTCAAGGATTATACATGTCGCTACGTGCTATGGTCGGAATCGCCATTAAATGCTACGTGATCATCAACAGCAATGGTCGTTAACTGACAGTGCATTTTGCACATGGGTGTGGCACGATATTGCGGAACGATTGGTGAGCCTTCGCGTGATAACGCCGCTGTCTATTTTCCTCTATTAATCAGAACTCACGACGATCGATTGATAATAACGATTGCGTTCTTAGATACGTTTAACAAAATTTTAATAATAATTGAAACAATGAATTTCCAAATTTTTAATTAGTAGAATTAATTAATCAGAACTATGCACAATTTAACAATATATATTTTGAAAATATTAAATATTTTTTTCTTATTTAAATATATTTTAAATGTACAAGTAATATATTTTTAATATAATTTAATAAAATTTGTATAAATTTTAAAAGATGTGTTATATTATCTAGATCATTGAATATGTTTGATATTAAATGAATTTTATTAATTGTAATATAGGAAAATTTTGATATCAATAATATTTTAATTACATAGAAGATTCAGAAATTAATCAATCAAGTTGTATTATATAAAATGGATCATTCAAGATTATTTTGATTCTTTGAATTTTCAAATCAAAAATGGCAAATCATTATTTAATTACCAAAGTTATTTTAATTGACTTATTGATTTTAACAATCGTTTTTTTTTATAATAAAAATTATGAGAAAATTTTATGATGGAAAAGAATTTATCAAATATTTTCTTCAACATTATTTCTGTTTTCTCTTTGAAAAGAAAAATTTGTTCTTCTTTATCATATAAATTTTATATATTTTTATATTTATTTAAGATATATTGATTAGTTTTTGGCATGATTAAACATTCAGAAAGATTCTTATGAAATTTGAATGATATAAAAGATATAAAAGATTACATTTTGCATAAGTTTCGACTTGGTCACAGTGTAACAGATGTCGCAAAACATACATATTCGGTTTATACTTGGCAAAGTGTATTGTGATAGTTTGAATTTACTATCACGAGTTTGCAGAGTTTCTCGTTGAAAATTTTAGGCTTTGAAAAGAACGTTCAATATACAGGAAACTGAGTTAAATGAGGAAAAAATTTAGAAATTTAAGAATCGACATGTATTTAGTATAAGACAAATTTTTAAAATAAGATTTTGGAAATAAGAAAAATATTACGAGATCAATTATAGATATTTATTTCTAATTTTTGTTTGATAATTATAATAAAATTTACGTATAAAAATAAGTTAAAGTAAAACGATACTTAATATCAATTAAAATAACTTTTTTTATTATTTTTGAAATAACAAAAGAAAAAATTATATATATACTTTTGATATTTTGAACAATTTTGTCTACATGTATTTTTAAATAATTTTTTCAATATATCACTCTCACTTTTTGATCCTATAATTCAATTAATGAGATATACATGTAATGTTATTCATAAGATGCTAAGAATATCTTATCCAATAATTTGAATAAATAAAAATTTCTATCAACTCAAAGTTTCTTTTATTAACAAATATATATTAAATGAATTAGATAATTATTTCAATTATTTTACTTATCCTACATTTCATTATTATCTTCATTATTTCTTATACAAAGAAATTAATGTTGAAAAATTACCATCGATAATGACATAAATAATATATCTAAAGATAAATATAAGAAAATCAATGTTGATAAAACGACAAAAATATTACTAACAGATAAAAATTCTCAAAGAAGTCATCAATTAATTTCTCAATTCAATTACATACTCGAATCTCCCACATTTGTCTAGATATTACAAATACTATGCTTTTCGACGCAATAACGATTGAATCAATCAAATTAATCAAAAGCATCGTGTACCCAAGCCGAAACTCCAATTGGCATATATATACGCGGCATATATATATTAACACGGTCTCATACAAGTCATTAAACTTATCAGTGGCCGATTCCAACTGATTAATCAATGTAACGACATTCCTCTATCAGCTTTAATGAACGAACTCAATTATCCACCGAAATTCCTATTCCTACTCGCCTAGGTTAGGTTAGGTTAGGTCACGCTCTACGAATACAAAATGAAACCAAGCGCTAACCGCAGCCACGACGTTATCGCGGATGTAATGGCTACACGGTGTAGCGGTAACGAAATGGAATCCATGAAATGTTGAAACGTTAATAGGTTAGAATTGGCGGTGACGGCGATAGAATCCGGGCGATTCGAGCTTTTGTAAATCGAGCGGTCGTTAAGACTAACTATCGGGGTGGCGCCAGTGTCGCGCTTCTTGCGCCACGTTTAATCAACGGCGATTAGCGTAAACGATCGTAATTTGCGATAACCGAGTTCGAGGATGTTGGAGACACTTGGAAGACGTCGGTCTCCGTATAAAATGTCGTGACATTTGATTCGTCTGGTCGGAAATGTCAAACGATTCGACGCTTGATTGCACATTCGAAATCTTTCCTGCATCTTGTGGGGTGTGGCCATCGATCGAGATCCCTTTTCTAGAAATTTGTGGAATCGGGACACCGAATGTAGGATGATTTTGAGAATTGTTTCATTATTTTGTATTTTTTATTTGAGTGGAATATTTCTAGTATACAAAAATTCAGATGAGATCTATTTTTTTTTTTTTTGCGTCTAAATGTATGTGTCTTTTAAATAGTTTTTTTTAAATGATTAGCTGAATCTTTTATACAATTCATTAAATTTTTTGCTTTAATACACTTTTACTTATAAATAAGAACAAATTGTTGAGAATAAATTTTATTGATTTTCAATTAAGAGGAGAATAGTAAGATTTTTTTCTAATTTTTGGTTATTTTTTTTTTTTGGAAAATTTAAAATTATGATTGAATAATTGTAGAAAGTTTCATATGAAATATGAAATAAATATTAAGAAAATCTTAAGAAATTTATGAATTTTTTTACTTTTTATAAATTCAAACAAAATAGGATAGAATTTGAATAATAATGTAAAAAACATAAAAAACTATATATTGATAAAAATTTCAATAGTTTTAATTTTAATTTTATACAAATACCAAATATATAATAACATGACCAGAATTTATTTTTTAATAATTACATATATTTTACACAATCATAATAAATTAGGATTTTACTTTCTTCCTTTTTATGTTTTTGATATCTAAATGAGCGATTGAATTTTTATTATTTTATTTTGCTAACAACATATTGATTAGAATAAAATAAATATTAAATATAATATATTGTACAAAATAAGCAAATATAATTAATAGCAAACAATTTAATTTCATCTCTAATAAAGCAGATGAAATATGTATGTTTAATTTCCTGCAAATATAGTAAATATATTATCTAAACCACGAAACAGAATTTCTAGAAATGGAACAGAGAAAATGAAGAATAGTTTCATCAAGTTGTCATTTCATAAATTAGGCAATATTGTTATACAGCGAGTGCAAAATATATTCCTATTCATCTTTTCCCCTTTGTTTAAATATTATTTTTAATACGATTGTTTTATGTTATATTGTATTTTGTAATGATGAAAAAATAAGTTATTCTTGTCTCGATAAGAAAATATAAATTCATTTTGATTTAAAATAATGACAGGGAGGAAATTTATTCCAGATACAACCAAAGCAAAATAGCTGAAGAACCAATATCCAATATAAAATAATCTCCCAGTCTTGAAAGATGAATGAAAAGGACATCTGACGAATACTTTTTAAACTTTTGTTATGCAACCATAAATTACAAAGTTTATTTTCTATTCCATTTCCCCAACAAAAGATATTGTCGTTATTAAATTGCAAATTTTTATGCAAATATATTACATATGTTTTGTTTTTATATTTTATATTTTTCATAAATTATTTATATACGATATATAAATACGTTAAATATTGAAAATATTTAATTTCTATTATTTATATTATTTTATATTATATTATTGCACTTTTTATCATAACTTATTTAATAATATCAATTGTGTAATAAATAGATTTTCTATAATAAAAAGTTAATAACTAATTCATTAATTCAATTGTAATACAAAATTTAAAAAGTAATATGATACAATACTGAAAGGAAACCTTTAAAAAAAATATACATATATTTTATTGTTTATTATAAAAAATCTTGAAAACTTATTGTTAAGTATATATTTAATAAAATTATTATTTCACAAACATATATAGATATTCTGCAAATGTACTTATATTATGTGTATACTGATTGACTTCTTAAACAAAAAGTATTCTTATTATCATGACTTGCATTATACTTCTAAACTTATACCACGTTCACTGAGTTTCTGTACAACCATCATTTTGTACGAAATTAAGGTCTATGTATAAAGTTTCCCCTCACAGACAATCTCATTTCAAGAGCATGTTTAGCAGCTGAACGTCGTAACGAGGAGGATTGATAATTTTCTTCCCTCTTTCGATATTCCTCAATTCAGCACAATGCTTTCTCGAATAAATCATATAGAACAATAAACATTTTTTTTCTTTGATTACGTGTGACGAAAGTTTAAATAATATTCCTGATACTTTTCTCATTTACTTTTATTCTCTACTTTTTATTTTCTCATTTACTTACATTACTTTTCTCATTTCTTTTTATTTAATTGGAAAATTATTTTGTTGCATATTAATCCTAAACTATTTATTATTATTAATCACATCAATTAATTAAATATAAATTCTCATATTTAATATTATCATATATCGTATAATAGAAAATTTAATTTATCAATCTAGTGAAATTTATTTATTATTTACTTTTATTCAATTTTATTAAATAGATTAAATATAAATTCGATTACTACTTTAAAATTTGATTTTAAAATGAAGAATAAAAGAATGCAAATGCTGTCTCGTTTCAATGGAATATCACTTTAAGGGGATGAAATCAGCGCTCAAAGTTTCAATACTTTTTCTTTTCTCTATCCATTTACGTATAACTTACGTAAGATAGAACAGAATTTTAAATCGTAAAATCTTCAACTTTTTTCTTGAAATCGTGAAACGATGAAATTGTATTTGTAAGATTGAAAAAATTGGCTTTGAAACTTTTGAGAATAGATCTCGATCTCTCAGAAAGAAATTCTCCATCGATAAAAAGATTCCTCCCCATACTTTCAATATCAAAATTTTCGAACGGATTCCCTTGCGAATATTTAACTCTGTATCTGACTGTACATCAATAGGGGACAATCAGAGGTTATTAACCAGCGAACCAGCCATGATATTGTATCCTTTGCATCAGGGGTATCGCCATAAAAACGAAGGTAAGTATGGTGCATGCAATTTCGACGACCGTGCTGACTATGGGTCAATCACCGGACCGCGATATTGCTTATCGATTCTCTCGAATTGATTGACATGCCTCGAAGGGCCAAATAGCTACGCGTTCGATCCTCCATCTTTTTCTCTCTTTTTTTTTTTTTTTTCAGAAAAAAATCCACCATCACTCCCAATCTTCTCCACGTCTATTTCCAATCTTATTTCTATCTATAAACGCCTTTTTCATTTTATTATTTATATTGGTCTGTTGTATTTAACGTTTATTCATTGGAATAATCAATTAATTATTGTGGAAAATATCTATTAAAGTGGATTGTACCTTGAATAGAAAATAAATTATTAAAAAATAAAATAAGTAATTATTTTTAATGATAATTTCACACGATCATATTTTGTTAAAAAAGTAAATATAAAGAAATTTATTTCCTATGATGGGATTAAAGAATTGGAAATTATTAGAAGATGAATGATACTTTGGTTAACTGGTAAAATAAAATTGAAATAATTCATTATACGATTCATTTTCTCGAGAATAATTATAATAGAGAATTTGTATTTCCTAAATGATGATATCATTTTGTACATGTATTTCTTGAAATATTTATGAAATTATTCTCTATATGTGTATGTAATATAATTTTATATAAAAACTTTGGAATAACGTGAGAATTTTAACGAAAGAATTCTGTGCGAAAATAGATAAACCCATTGATTGTTGCCTCGCTACAGAAAATCTGTTCTTTAATCATCACTGATGGTTCATCAGTAATCCTTTGAGCTCAACAGCTATTCAAACAAAAGTTAGTTTCATGAAACTTTAGTATCAAACGCTGTATCTTAAATCTTCTAAATTGATACACTTTGAGAGAGAATTTTGCATTAATTGTTGTAAAAGGAAAATATGCTACGATGTAGTTAATTAGAGACATAATATAAATTCAAATGAAATGAAGGAAAGAAAGTTTATATTTATCACGTACAGTGAGCAATAAAAAAAAATATATGTAATAAAAAATAATTCAAGGAATGTATAATAAAAAAATTTCATTTGTATATGTAAGTATACATTCAATGATATGTAAATAAATTACATAAAATTTTTCACTAATTAAATTTACATATATATATATAATATATAAAAAAATACTGTGCACAATTTAATAATGATTGTAATAATTGTTTTAACATATTAATGGATTAAGATTTTTTCTTGGAGACACAAATTATAAAGTCTATTAAGTTATTATGTAAAAATATTTTTGTTATGAATTATATGCATTCAGTTGTTAATAAATATTGTTTATACATTTTTGAATTTTATATTATACTTGCACAAATGAATTTATATATACTATTATAAATACATGTATATTTTTCATTATATATTTTAACAATTTTATAAATACATTCTTTTAAAAATTCATTATTCCATATAAATTTTTTATTAAATAAATAGCATATTTGCAATAACTTTAAAGTTAAAAAAATGCAAAAATGTATAAAAAAAAAAATAGAAAATTGATTGAAATAAGCATAAATTAAAATTGAAATGTTTGAAAAGTTTACTTTAACCCGTTATCCTACTAAACTTATTTCCACCATCATTTCCTCTTTTCCCACTCTTTTATACGTCACTTCGAGAAGCCAGTTTCTTACACTGGAAAGAAACTTCATTTCAATATCTAATCATTTACCCCGATCTTCAATTCCTCCTTTTTATTTCTCCTATATTCACCAACCATTATTGAACAGATACTATATTAAAAAATCATTTTCTTCTCTACTTATATATTTCTTAAATCTTACATTGTAAATTGTTTAGCCTCACAAATATATTTCTCGTTAATCTTATAAAATCACAAAATCAATTTAAAATGGATTAAAAATTTTGATTTTACAATTTGTACATTTACAAATTCTCATATTTAAAGATTATTATTATACAATTATTATTAAAACAAAAGAATCCAAAATTTTAAATTCTTATAATATTCAATATATTGAAAAAAATTAGAAAATGTCAAACCAATCCTGATTGCAAACTGCAATTAACTTTTTTTAAAATAAAATTTTTATTATTTATATTCGATATTATGAGTGAATTTCTTCTACATTCCTTACATAAATGAAGGGATTTATAAGTTATATCCAAAATTTATTATTAATACAGAAAAATATTATTTAATACGCATAAATGTAGTAGTTTTTAGTATTCATATATTATGGTAAACGTTATTTTTGCGAAATATATTTGAGATTCTTTTTATAATGTACTTGCTTTACACGATTCTCTTTCACGTAGATTTTTTTTTTATTTTATTCGTTTTTACACTGAATTTTTTTTTCACTTTCACACGTTCTTTTTCATCACGTTTTATTCATCTTTATACGATTTGTTTATTTATTTACACGGTTTTCTTATCGCCTTTTCTCTTGCTTTTACACGATATTTTCACAGATTTTTATCCTCTCACTACTTTTTTATCCTCGAACCGAGGAAGTCAACAAATATTCAAAGAACAGTTTTATTACCAGTGTGATGTAGATAAAGGAAAATTGTGTTTCAGAATTGGATTTAAGAATGTAACGATATTTAGATTATTCATTTGCTTAATAAAATTCTTGTCAAAATTCTTCAGAATTTTATTTGAAAAGATTTATATTGTTTTCTTTTTCTTTTTTTATGTATGCATTGTTGTAAATGTAATAAAATAGAATATGTACAAATATTTGTAATATTTGTAATATTTATTGAGAATGATAAGCATTATTCTCGTGCAATATACATTATATGTTTATCTATGAATCGAACAGTGATATATTGAACATTTACTTACAACAAATAAAATTTACATTATACATTTGCACCTATAAAATAATCAATATTGACAATTTAAACAAAATTTTAAATATACTTTTAATAAAATAATTTCTCTATTTACATTCAATGTATTGTGAAAAATAGATATTCGAATATTTAATTAAACAATAAAAGTCGATTTTACGTTAAATGGATTGATTGTAGAATCTATGTTAATTAAACATTTTTTTCTCATACAAAATTTACGTGAAATAATATAATAATCGTATGATTCTTTAAAAGAGTTTCATTTAAAAAAAATATAACTATTTACATTATTCATATTATTTATAATATCATTATATCAGTGGAAAAAAGATTTCTTGTCAAAGTTAAAACAAAAATTCGATGATAATAATAATTTCCTGCCATGTCTGATACTGATACTGTGATATTGATCAATCTATACTTACAATTCATGATGAATATCATTTTTGAAGTCTTGGAAATTTTCTTTAAAACTTTTTATGTAAAAGTCTAGTATTAAAAAGAATTAAGAGAAAAAATTCTGTTATTTAATCCCTTATCAAGAACAATATACTATATAATTTGTAAGATGATACATCCCATTCATAGCATTTTATGAACGACATTGTCTGATGAAATATATTATCCATAGCATCTTATGATTATAATTTCATTGAAAATCAATATGAAATTTTCTCTGAAATTTATTTTTTTCAATTGAAAGTATTGCATTTGTCGTTCCTTTCATTCAATTCTTTTATGTTTCAAAACTTCAATATGTTTCATGGAACATAAAACTCTTGAACGAGAATAAAATATAAACAATTCTATTTTAAAAGTGTTCCAAAAAGTGTCAAAAATATTACTTTTGTTTGGAGTTGAGAAATTTATCAAGAATTTACAATTAAGAAGATAGAGTAGAATAAAAAGAAGAATAATAGGAAAGTGTGATCTTTAGAATTTTTTTAAAAATTGAAATTTGTTTTTTCCTGTTCAAAATATTTTGTAGAGAAATAAATAATACTTTGACAGAACGTATAAATAATATTCCAATTCATTTTACAAAATTTATTTTCGACTGCAATATAAGTGTAGAGCTTGGTATTATTTTGATGAAATAAAATCACTTTATTTTATCAATAATTTTTCTTGAATTTTTATCAATTAATCACAAAATGAATTGTATTATAATATGAAAACGTATTCGATACGACATAGAAATTTTAATTTCTGGAAGCTTTAAAGAATCAAAAATATAAAATCTGCACTTTTGATCCTTTTTGATGAAAAATACAATATTTTTATTATTATTAATTATTCTTACACCAATTCATTTATCATTACTTTCTAATTCAATTTTTCAATTAAAAATAATATCCACAATCCAACAACAAAGCTTTCCCTCCTCACTTTTCAAAATTACTCTTTAAATCAAAAAAAGTTTCTTCGATACATCTCGCTCACAGATATTCCCTTTCGAAAGAAGAATCAACGAATCAACTGCGACAGCGGATTGATTTCACGAAAAAACGAGGAAGAAAAGAAGAAGAAAGAAAACACGAAAAAGGTGACGCGTGTTCCCCTTCGTGCAAGCTCGAGAAAGGAAGAAGCGTTCGAAGGAAAAGCGTTCCTCTCGCCGAGCACGTCGATAAAAACCGCGCGGTTTTTCCTCCCAAAGAATCCAGATCCGGAGATAAGAGTCTGTCGAAGGGTGAGGATGAAAAAGAGCATCGATGACGGAACCGCGTTCACCGGTTCCTCCTTTCCTCTATTTATTCTGTCGCGTATTCGAGGCCCCCGAGTACAAAGAGGATCGTTGCCTCGAGGGGGCAACGATTTTCGAGGGAGAGAAGGAAAGAGAGCAAAAGGAAAAAGGGAAGGAAAACGGACACGCGGAGAGGCGAAGGCGAGAAATCCTTGGATGGATGAAACGATGAGGCGAGAAGAGGTCGAAGGTGAGAGAGAAAGAGAGAGAGGAGTCGGCGGTGGAAATGAAAAATAGTCCCGAGCCAAAAGTAACTACCGGCTCCTACCTACAGATAAGGGAAAATAACGAGGCCGACAGCCGCGTGGAGGGGAACTAATTCGGCGCATATTTCACACACGTCCGCTTTACGGACGTTAAGTATAGGTAAGCACGACCGTTCCTCGGGATAAAGGAATTAATTGCATTGCCCCTCCGTTCCCCATCCGTCTTTTTCCTTTCAACCATCGTCGACTTTTTGCCCTCAGGGCGCCCTCTCCTCTCCCTTTCGTGGCTCGCACGGATCTTTGGTTACCTAACTGTCCATTGGTGGGCGCGTGACTGGCATCTGACAACTTTTCGCTCGATATTTTTCCATGTCTGTGTTTACGCGCGGTGGTTTCGATGCCTCCCGTTTCCGGGAGAAACCAGAGACCTTGTTTCTGCGCGTTGCGTTAAATAAACACACACGCCGCGTGTTTGCTTAGGTGACCCTCGACGTTGATCAAATTTTTTTTTTTTTTGTTGAAAATAAAGGATTTTGGGACGGGATTTTTTATTTTTTATTTTTTTTTTTTTTACGGTTGTTAATCTCAGGAGAAAGAGTTTGTAGTTTTTAAAATATTAAATTTCGACTGGAAATTTTCCCCGAGTAACGAGTAAAGAGATTCTGAATATTTTTGTGAAAATTGTGTTGAAATGTGTTATGGTGTATATATATTAATTTAGAATACAAATTTCGTGGAAAGTAACAATTTATGTTTATTAACTTTTCATTGAAAAGATAAAAATGTATTCAAATTAAAAGAATTTTTCTTTCTTTTCTTCTTTGAGTGTTTCATTTAAATCGAAAGTTATATATAAATGTTTCGAAATCATGAGTAATCCATATTCATAATCATTGTTGTTCTTATGGAGGGAAATATAAATATTTTATATATTATGACAGAACGTTTGTATGAACATTCGTGTAGTAGTACAATGGATATTCATAAGGAAGATTCTATTGTAAACATTTTTTTACCAAGCAAAATATTAAAATAATTTTAAATGATAATAAAGAAATATTTATGAGCCAGTTAGTGCTAGTTTCAAAAGATAAATTAATGTGTGATTCTAAATATTATGCTATTCTTCTATTATTTTTATATATATATATGATGTGTATAAAATATTTAAGTATATATAATATATTTAAGTATATATATAAAATATTTTATATAAAATATTTATGAGCCAATTAGTGCTAGTTTCAAAAGATAAATTAATGTGTAATTCTAAATACTATGCTATCCTTATATTATTTTTATATACATGATGTATATAAAGTATTTAAATATATATAATATATTTAAGTATATATATAAAATATTTTATATAAAATATTTATGAACCAGTTAGTGCTAGTTTCAAAAGATAAATTAATGTGTAATTCTAAATACTATGCTATCCTTCTATTATTTTTATATATATGATGTATATAAAGTATTTAAGTATATATAATATATTTAAGTATATATATAAAATATTTTATATAAAATATTTATGAACCAGTTAGTGCTAGTTTCAAAAGATAAATTAATGTGTAATTCTAAATACTATGTTATCCTTCTATTATTTTTATATATATACATGATGTATATAAAATATTTAAGTATATATATATAAATATTTATGAGTCAGTTAGTGCTAATTTCAAAAGATTAATATGTAATTCTAAATATTTCTATTATTTTTATATGATGTATATAAAGATTTAACAGAATTTGTTTAATAGAAATTTTTATTCAATAGAAATCGTTATTACCCAAGCTCCGAGAAATTCCTGTATTTATATCAGAGTTCAATTTCACCATGTGCTGTAGTCTAAAGTTAAGAGTAAAAAAAAAAAAAAAAAAAAAAAGGAAAAAATAGAAGAAAAAAAAAAAGCGATGTTCCTGTATGCTTACTCAAAGAGAGAATTTGCACATTCATGTCGCCGGCATCACTTTGAACCTCTTTGAAATCATATTATCTGTAACCAGAAAGTCTTTGATCGTTCCACTAATAGCGAAAGTAATTGAACCGGCTTTATAGAGTATTAATACATTCGTGAGGAATATTTTTGAAGGATTCAAGAGATCAAAATAAATATAAAAGTCGACAGAAAAGAATTTTTAATTGATCAAGCTTATTTATCAAGTTATAAACGATTCAAACTTTAATATAAAACGAGAAGTGAAGAGAGAATGGGAGACAAGATCTAATGATTATTATCAAATATAAATTGATGAATCATGAAATCATTTTGTAATTCTTAAAAAAATTTAAAAATTAAGATGCTATCCAAATTTTTATTTCGTTGTACAAGACAGATGCTTAAAAGGTTTCGTCAATAATAATTCCTTCGAAGAGATTGAGATGGCGCTGTGACGAAGATTGAGCTGTCTTCCTTTATCCAATGCAAATGAAATTTTCCTATCAACTTTTGAATTTTGTTTTATCCTATAAAATCGAATTTTCGAAAGTAATTTTCACGAAACATATCAACAGAAATTGTGATGAAGGAAAAACGCTTTTTAAAACGCTCGCCACATAAAAATCGAATTATTTTAAAGGAAGTCGTCTGTCAACGTTTAAATTAAAACAAAAACTACCGCAAATATCGTATATTGCGGATCCATTCGAAACACATGCAGATCAACACCACGACAGGATTCGGTTCAATAAAACTTGCATTCCACGAAAATGCAGTTCTGCCAGTGAAACTTTTAGCTGGATGATTAACGACCGCCATAAATTCAAAGTTTCTCCATCGGGGGATTTATATTCGTTTGCACTGGTTCACTCTCTCCCCGCAGAGAACGCGAAAAAAAACTTAGGAAACAAGCAATTACTGTCTTTCCCTTGATTCGTCGTTGAATACGTTTCGTTCTATCAAACCTAACCTAACTTAACCTAACTTTACGATAGAACCGTGCCTTGGCGAATATCCTTTCACGAATGATTCTCCAAGTGTTTCATTCTACGAGACTTTTCTACCAAAGATTGAAGGGCTGACGGATATTGATTTTCGCTTTGCAAGAGCAAGAAACGGTTGTAAAATGGCGAAAAATATACAACGGGATGCAAAATGGCTGCGCACACCAAATGACGAATCTTCTGCTTTCCAAAAGAAAAATCGAATAATTCCTTTTTTTTTTTTTTTTTGAAAAATTTGTTAATAGCTATTTTGATAAATTTCAAATAATTCAAGTAATTTTCTATGTCTTCACTTGAGTAAATACAACAAATATATAGGAATTGAAAAGAATGGAATCTCAAGATCATATTCCGTACAGCGATATATCAAATATTGCGAGATAGACAAGAATATGAAATGGAAATATCACGCTGATACCTTTGGTAAATAGATGTGAATTGCGAATATATCGATACAAATTCCTTTTAAAATTTATTTACGAAAATTCGAAACGTTAAAATTTGCAGTTGATCGTTTCTACATTGAAAAAAATAATTACAAATAAAACATCCATTATTCGAGGATGTATTTAAATTATTATCTTATAACAATTGTTTAAATATTTTTTCCAATATATTTTCTTTTATTATGCAAGTATTCTTTCATCTAATAAACATTCATATTTTGAAAATTGTTCATTTTTTTTCTTCGTGATGGATCGATGAATGTACCTTTTATCGATAGATTATTAAAAAAAACGCATATCCATAATTTCTCTCATAATTAGTTCGGATGATCGACGAATTTCTATTGTAATATTGTGAACGACGATCATTAATGGTCTTTTGATTGATATTAAGTAGGCATGGAGATATCTTCGAATATTTGTGTTTTAATTAACGATCGATACTTTAATGCAGCTTTCCTTGTTGTTTGTCAGATTGAAATATTCACCATTGGGAACTGCAAACGATCGTTTTTGATGAAAACTTTCCGCCTGTCAATTTGAAGCCTTGAATTGGGGAAACAGCAATTCTCTATTCGATGGAAGATGAAAAATTGTGCGGTGTTTCGTGATCGGGATTAAAATTCTAAAGGTTTATAAATTCATGAAAATTATTTATTAGATTTCGTATATTTATGTCTCTCAGTTAATCGTTAAGAGATGATTGAAGATACATAAAATTTTTTCATTCACGGCTTTATTTTAAATTTGAATTTTCAATTTTTCAAATTGGCCATCTTTTGATTAGAATAAATTATCTATAAAAATAATTCTATTCTAGAAAAATAGGCAAAAAGATGTGGAATAAAATTTTTCTTATTTGAAAATTAATTAATTTTCGAAAAAATTGAATTTAAAAATTCATCTTTGACTTTCACTTTCACTTTCAATTCCAGTGGAAG